>NC_042989.1:36909725-36977225 GCF_901001165.1 Salmo trutta
ATCAATAACTAGTGTACAGGTAGGGCCTGTTTTCTCATCAATAACTAGTGTACAGGTAGGGCCTGTTTTCTGATCAATAACTAGTGTACAGGTAGGGCCTGTTTTCTCATCAATAACTAGTGTACAGGTAGGGCCTGTTTTCTGATCAATAACTAGAGTACAGGTAGGGCCTGTTTTCTCATCAATAACTAGTGTACAGGTAGGGCCTGTTTTCTGATCAATAACTAGTGTACAGGTAGGGCCTGTTTTCTCATCAATAACTAGAGTACAGGTAGGGCCTGTTTTCTAATCAATAACTAGAGTACAGGTAGTGCCTGTTTTCTCAACAATAACTAGAGTACAGGTAGGGCCTGTTTTCTCATCAATAACTAGTGTACAGGTAGGGCCTGTTTTCTCATCAATAACTAGTGTACAGGTAGGGCCTGTTTTCTAAACAATAACTAGAGTACAGGTAGGGCCTGTTTTCTCATCAATAACTAGAGTACATGTAGGGCCTGTTTTCTCATCAATAACTAGAGTACAGGTAGGGCCTGTTTTCTCATCAATAACTTGAGTACAGGTAGGGCCTGTTTTCTCATCAATAACTAGAGTACAGGTAGGGTCTGTTTTCTCATCAATAACTAGAGTACAGGTACGGCCTGTTTTCTCATCAATAACTAGAGTACAGGTAGGGCCTGTTTTCTCATCAATAACTAGTGTACAGGTAGGGCCTGTTTTCTGATCAATAACTAGAGTACAGGTAGGGCCTGTTTTCTCATCAATAACTAGTGTACAGGTAGGGCCTGTTTTCTAAACAATAACTAGTGTACTCATCAATAACTAGTGAGGTATCACTAAATTGATCACTAACATTTTGCATGTGCTCTGCTGCTGCAGTACAGTCATATCTGACTAAGATCATAAAATGGTGTCAGAAGTACTTCAAACTCATTAAATACAATACAGGAGAGATTATTTTTCATAAATAATAATGTTCCTTGAGTTTTGTCTGAATTTAGTGACTAAAAGTAGCTAATAGCTCTCTGTCATGTCTCTTCATTGAGGAGAGCAGCCTAAGCAGAGCCGTTGCTATGGATACTCACAGAGCCGCCATGAGCAAAGCGCATGCAGAGCCAGCTGCACGCAGGGAGTGAGTGACAGACAGACAGAGAGGAGCAGTAATTTCGGGTTTCGGGCAGGACCAGGCTTTAAATTTGTCAGAAGCAATCAGGCCTGGGTAGGGTAAGGCGTGAATGACTCGGGCATGGGTAGGGTAAGGCCTGAATGACTCAGGCATGGGTAGGGTAAGGCCTGAATGACTCGGGCATGGGTAGGGTAAGGCCTGAATGACTCGGGCCTGGGTAGGGTAAGGCCTGAATGACTCGGGCATGGGTAGGCCTCATGCCCATGCAGGGCACTAGATTAGAGATTGTAGAGTCAGTAATAGGTTACTGTGGTTCTCTATCACCGTTCAGTTGATCCAACATTGGAACATTTCATGATATACAACAAGCATATTAATGTCTATACTGTAGTTTTACAGAGAATCACATTTGGATTTGAACATTTGGATTGGTTTAGTCTTAATGTGCGGCAATATTCAAGTCAATTTTCTGCATTTTGGCATGCTAAACTGCAAATATCAAACATACAGTGTGTTACTCCACCACGGTCATTACTATTCTCTAAAATGGAACGTTAACTCATGTTGTAAATAGTCTGGATACATATTTAAATACCTTGGCTGTACATGTTCCATGTGCCCTAACTTTGACTTACAAATAACAAGCTCATGCTCACATACGCTCACACACACATCCCCCTGTCCCCTACAAAGTTTCTCCTACATATACACACACACACACATGGACACACACATGTGAGAACAAAATGCACGCACGCACGCACGCACACACACACACACACACAAATGAGTCTCTCATGTTTGGAGTATGTTAAAGGGATACTTCAGGATGTTGGCAAAGAGACCCTTTATTTACTTCCCCAGAGTCAGATGAACTCGTGGATACCATTTATATGTCTCTGCGTGCAGTCTGAAGGAAGTTGCTAAGTAGCGCAATTGCTTGCAGATAGTGCAATGTCTGAAAGTCTCTGGGTAACGCTAGTTAGCATTGGCTCACAATACAACCTCTAGCTTCATTCATACTGGACACAGAGACATAAAAATAGTATCCACAAAAATAGTATCCACAAGTTCATCTGACTCTGGGGAAGTAGATAAAAGAGCCTCATTTCCAAAATCCCGAAGTATCCCTTTAAGCGTTGTGACACAAGCCTGGCTACCGCCGCCGCCATAGAGCTCTCCATGTGTATTTCATTACCAGTCCGGGCAAAATATTACAGGGATACAAAGGCATTACACGTTCTCCATCATAACCCAAAGCTTCTGTCTGGTCAATTACACTCAGGGCTCCCCATGCAAGGCAGAGCAGTAGGGTTGAGGGTACAGGGGCTGGATAGAATAGCACTCAGGGCTCCCCATGCAAGGCAGAGCAGTAGGGTTGAGGGTACAGGGGCTGGAAAGAATAGGAGGAGGGTAATTGAAGATTGAAGACCAGACCTTATATCACTGAACCCGATATTTTAATCTTTTTCTTCTGGTAACGAGACGCATTGCAGTCAAGCCCTTTGATTTATAATACCTGCTAAAGCCAAACACTAATAATTTATTATATTCCCTGTGTGCCAAGACGCTTTCGCACAAAACGTCGGCGTATGATTAATCTTATGATATACATCTTAAGGTATTACTCTCAAGGTTTTTTAGAGCTTTGAACGTTAAACTCCGTGTTTGGACTTTCAACCACATAGCCTGAGGAATATCCACATAGTGCTTTCTAGTGTGGCCAGTCAGTGTTTCTCCTAAATGTCTACAGGAGACATAGAGTACAGTATACTGAACCTAAACAGCAGTATGTCTGGGGATCACATGACATCATGATAAGTTTAATCAAGTGCTGGGTTAGATCTAAAATATCTTGCACTGTGGGTTAACAGGAGCTGAGAAAACACTGAATGGTTTGAGATACTCTTAGCCATTTGTGACATCTATAACTCACTCTACTTAACCAAGACCGTTAAAAATATATATACTGTTTACAGAAATTGGGGAGAACATCCAACTGAGTTAAAGCAGGTCAGCAGAAATGTTTGCCGCAATAGAGATCATAATATGTACAGTGCCTTCGGAAAGTATTCAGACCCATTGCCTTTTCCACAATTTTGTTACGTTACAGCCTTATTCTAAAATGTATTAAATAACTAAAAATCCTCAGCAATCTACACAAAATAACCCAAAATGACAAAGCAAAAATAAAATAAAATAACTTATTTACTTAAGTATTCAGACAGTTTGATATGAGATTCGAAATGGAGCTCAGGTTCATCCGGTCTCCATTGATCCTCATTGAGATGTTTCTACAACGTGATTGGAGTCCACCTGTGGTCAATTCAATTGATTGGACATTATTTGGAAAGGCACACAACTTTCTATATAAGGTTCCACAGTTGACAGTGCGTGTCAGAGCATAAACCAAGCCGTGAGGTCGAAGGAATTGTCCGTAGAACTCCGAGACAACATTGTGTCGAGGTACAGATCTGGGGAAGGGTACTAAAAATGTTGAAGAACTTTGGAACCACCAAGACTCTTCCTAGAGCTGGCCACCCGGCCAAACTGAGCAATTGGGGAAGAAGGGCCTTGGTCAGGGAGGTGAACAAGAACCCAATGGCCACCCTGACAGAATTCTAGAGTTCCTCTGTGGAGATGGGAGAACATTCCAGAAGGACAACCATCTCTGCAGCACTCCCCCACTCAGGCCTTTATGAGGAGTGGCCAGACGAAAGCCACTCCTCAGTAAAAGGCCCATGACAGCCCGCTTGGAGTTTGCCAAAAGGCACCTAAAGACTCTAAGACCATGAGAAACAAGATTCTCTGGTCTGATGAAACCAAGATTGAACTCTTTGGCCTGAATGCCAAGTGTCATGTCTGGAGGAAACCTGGCACCATCCCTACGGTGAAGATTGGTGGTGGCAGCGTCATGCTGTGGGGATGTTCAGTGGCAGGGATGGAAGACTAGTCAGGAGCGAGGCAAAGATGAACGGAGGAAAGTACAGAGAGAACATTGATGAAAACCTGCTCCAGAGCTCTCAGGTCCTCAGACTGGGGCGAAGGTTCACCTTCCATCAGGAAGCACACAGCCAAGACAACACAGGAGTGGCTTCGGGACATATCTCTGAATGTCCTTGAGTGGCCCAGCCAGAGCCTGGACTTGAACCCAATTGAACATCTCTGGAGAGACCTGAAAATAGTGTTGCAGCAACGCTCCCCATCCAACCTGACAGAGCTTGAGAGGAAGTGCAGAGAAGAATGGGAGAAACTCTCCAAAAACCGGTGTGCCAAGCATGTAGGGTCATACCCAAGAACAATTGATGCTGTAATCGCTGCCAAAGGTGCTTCAACAATGTACTGAGTATAGGGTCTGAATACTTACAGTACCAGTCAAAAGTTTGCACACACCTACTCAATCAAGGGTTTTTCTTTATTTTTACTATTTTATACATTGTAGAATAATATTGAAGACATCAAAACTCTGAAATAACACATGTAATAACCAAAAAAGTGTTAACCAGCATGGCTACCAGTGCATTCTGCAGTGATACGCCGTCCCATCTGGTTTTCCCTTAGTAGGATTATCAGTTGTTTTTCAACAGGACAATGACCAAACACACCTCCAGGCTGTATAAGGGCTATTTGTCCAAGAAGGATTGTGTGCTGCATTGTGTGCTGCATCAGATGACCTGGCCTCCACAATCACCCAACCTCAAACCAATTGAGATGGTTTTGGATGAGTTAGACCGCAGAGTGAAAGAAAATCATCCAACAAGTGCTCAGCATATGTGGGAACTCCTTCAAGATTGTTGGAAAAGCATTCCAGGTGAAGCAGGTTGAGAGAATGCCAAGAGTGTGCAAAGCTGTCATCAAGGCAAAGGGTGGCTACTTTGAAGAATGTAAAATCCCCAAAATATTTTGATTTGTTTAAGACTTTTTTGGTTACTACATGATTCCATATGTGTTATTTCATAGTTTTGAAGTCTTCACTATTATTCTACAATGTAGAAAATAGTAAAAATAAAAGAAAAACCCTTGAATCACAAGGTGTGTCCAAACTTTGACTGGTACTGTATGTTAATGTAAAATTCCAGTTTTGCATTGTAAAAAAACTGTTTTTCCTTTGTCATTATGTTTTTTTTTGTGTAAATCTATAAATAAGTCTGTTACGTAACAAAATGTGGAAAAAGTTAAGGCGTCTGAATACTTTCCGAAGGCACTGTATATATGCCATTTAGCAGACGCTTTTATCCATAGCGACTTACAGTAGTCACGTGTGCATGCATTTTACGTATGGGTTGTATCAAACCTACTATCCTGGCATCGCAAGCGCCAAGCTCTACCAACTGAGCTTCAGATGATCACTATCACAAGTTATGTCAAACATGAGTCTGATAGATTGAGATGTGCCTCTTCTTTTATTGTGATAGAAAGTGACGAGTGATATAGAAAGCAGAGATCGCTTCCACAGATCACAAATGAACTGACAGAGCTTGCAATGTGTCCACGCACTACTTGTCAGATCCATGACATGCAGTCACAATTGATGCAGTCATGAAGTGATGGTGAAAAAGCCACATGCCATTTTGTTTCCCGCTGTTCCATAAACAGGCTGTACTTGATCACAGTGGTGGTTCTTACTGGAGTTGTGGATGTGTGTGTTGGGTGTGTGTGTGTGTGTGTGTGTGTGTGTGTGTGTGTGTGTGTGTGTGTGTGTGTGTGTGTGTGTGTGTGTGTGTGTGTGTGTGTGTGTGTGTGTGTGTGTGTGTGTGTGTGTGTGTGTGTGTGTGTGTGTGTGTGTGTGCCAGCGTACCAGCATCTAGTACTATATGCACCCTAATCAGAACCAGCAAAATACCTCTTCTGTGTGTCTACAACATAGAAGTCTACAACATAGAAGTCTACAACATAGAAGTCTACAACATGGAAGTCTATAACATGGAAGTCTACAACATGGCAGTCTACAACATGGCAGTCTACAGCCAAACACACTCTGTGCCTCTCATACATACTGCTAGAAAACGACACATTCCATCAGAGAACACTGGAATGCTTCTAGGTAAGTCCTCAAAAAAAAGAGGGCAGCGAGGTCAAAGAGTCCGAGTATCACCTCATGAAAAAGAGGGCAGCGAGGTCAAAGAGTCCAAGTATCACCTCGTGAAAAAGAGGGCAGCGAGGTCAAAGAGTCCAAGTATCACCTCGTGAAAAAGAGGGCAGCGAGGTCAAAGAGTCCAAGTATCACCTCGTGAAAAAGAGGGCAGCGAGGTCAAAGAGTCCAAGTATCACCTCGTGAAAAAGAGGGCAGCGAGGTCAAAGAGTCCGAGTATCACCTCGTGAAAAAGAGGGCAGCGAGGTCAAAGAGTCCAAGTATCACCTCGTGAAAAAGAGGGCAGCGAGGTCAAAGAGTCCGAGTATCACCTCGTGAAAAAGAGGGCAGCGAGGTCAAAGAGTCCAAGTATCACCTCCTGAAAAAGAGGGCAGCGAGGTCAAAGAGTCCAAGTATCACCTCGTGAAAAAGAGGGCAGCGAGGTCAAAGAGTCCAAGTATCACCTCGTGAAAAAGAGGGCAGCGAGGTCAAAGAGTCCAAGTATCACCTCATGAAAAAGAGGGCAGCGAGGTCAAAGAGTCCAAGTATCACCTCATGAAAAAGAGGGCAGCGAGGTCAAAGAGTCCGAGTATCACCTCATGAAAAAGAGGGCAGCGAGGTCAAAGAGTCCAAGTATCACCTCGTGAAAAAGAGGGCAGCGAGGTCAAAGAGTCCAAGTATCACCTCGTGAAAAAGAGGGCAGCGAGGTCAAAGAGTCCAAGTATCACCTCGTGAAAAAGAGGGCAGCGAGGTCAAAGAGTCCAAGTATCACCTCATGAAAAAGAGGGCAGCGAGGTCAAAGAGGGAGACAAGAGACACTCAATGAGAGAGGGCACGCGTCAATCGGACGTCCATCTGGGGCCATTGTGTGAACCGTTGACAGATACTGCTCAACATCATCGCAGTGGTTTCAAATAGGCTTATAAACAGTATATGAAATACGGCCTGGCTTGGGAAGGACGTAATTAGGAATTAGTAGGGCCTCAGAGACCAAATCCCTCAAAGGAACCAAGATTTTGTAATAATATTTTGGTTAATCAAACAAACAGTCAAATAGTCCAATCACACGGCCACAAATCAAAAGACCCGTAATCAAAGCCACGTGTCATATCATTGATCATCTTAACCAACTTCTTATTTTTTTTTTCAACCTATCATAACATGGCCACACGGGCCTCTTTGTCTGCAGGTGTTGCTTCTCCTGTTATAGGTTAGATGACTGAACCAATTGAACAAACAATGAATCGCAATATGCCTAAGTGGCTTCCTTTCCTTTGGCCCACCACCTTAACCTCACTCTACAGACTGGATAGAGGGACACTACCTAATCCTCACTCTACAGACTGGATAGATACACTACCTTAACCTCACTCTACAGACTGGATAGATACACTACCTAATCCTCACTCTACAGACTGGATAGATACACTACCTTAACCTCACTCTACAGACTGGATAGATACACTACCTTAACCTCACTCTACAGACTGGATAGATACACTACCTTAACCTCACTCTACAAACTGGATAGAGGGACACTACCTTAACCTCACTCTACAGACTGGATAGAGGGACACTACCTTAACCTCACTCTACAGACTGGATAGAGAGACACTACCTTAACCTCACTCTACAGACTGGATAGATACACGACCTTAACCTCACTCTACAGACTGGATAGAGGGACACTACCTTAACCTCACTCTACAGACTGGATAGATACACTACCTTAACATCACTCTACAGACTGGATAGATACACGACCTTAACCTCACTCTACAGACTGGATAGAGGGACACTACCTTAACCTCACTCTACAGACTGGATAGATACACTACCTTAACATCACTCTACAGACTGGATAGATACACTACCTTAACCTCACTCTACAGACTGGATAGATACACTACCTTAACCTCACTCTACAGACTGGATTGAGGGACACTACCTTAACCTCACTCTACAGACTGGAAAGATTCACTACCTTAACCTCACTCTACAGACTGGATAGATACACTACCTTAACCTCACTCTACAGACTGGATAGAGGGACACTACCTTAACCTCACTCTACAGACTGGATAGATACACTACCTTAACATCACTCTACAGACTGGATAGATACACTACCTTAACCTCACTCTACAGACTGGATAGATACACTACCTTAACCTCACTCTACAGACTGGATAGATACACTACCTTAACCTCACTCTAAAGACTGGATAGAGGGACACTAGCTTAACCTCACTCTACAGACTGGATAGATACACTACCTTAACCTCACTCTACAGACTGGATAGATACACTACCTTAACCTCACTCTACAGACTGGATAGATACACTACCTTAACCTCACTCTACAGACTGGATAGATACACTACCTTAACCTCACTCTACAGACTGGATAGATACACTACCTTAACCTCACTCTACAGACTGGATAGATACACTACCTTAACCTCACTCTACAGACTGGATAGAGGGACACTACCTTAACCTCACTCTACAGACTGGAAAAATTCACTACCTTAACCTCACTCTACAGACTGGATAGATACACTACCTTAACCTCACTCTACAGACTGGATAGAGGGACACTACCTTAACCTCACTCTACAGACTGGATAGATATACTACCTTAACCTCACTCTACAGACTGGATAGATACACTACCTTAACCTCACTCTACAGACTGGATAGAGGGACACTACCTTAACCTCACTCTACAGACTGGATAGATTCACTACCTTAACCTCACTCTACAGACTGGATAGATACACTACCTTAACCTCACTCTACAGACTGGATAGATACACTACCTTAACCTCACTCTACAGACTGGATAGAGGGACACTACCTTAACCTCACTCTACAGACTGGATAGATACACTACCTTAACCTCACTCTACAGACTGGATAGAGGGACACTACCTTAACCTCACTCTACAGACTGGATAGATACACTACCTTAACCTCACTCTACAGACTGGATAGATACACTACCTTAACCTCACTCTACAGACTGGATAGATACACTACCTTAACCTCACTCTACAGACTGGATAGATACACTACCTTAACCTCACTCTACAGACTGGATAGATGCACTACCTTAACCTCACTCTACAGACTGGATAGATACACTACCTTAACCTCACTCTACAGACTGGATAGATACACTACCTTAACCTCACTCTACAGACTGGATAGATACACTACCTTAACCTCACTCTACAGACTGGATAGATACACTACCTTAACCTCACTCTACAGACTGGATAGAGGGACACTACCTTAACCTCACTCTACAGACTGGATAGATATACTACCTGAACCTCACTCTACAGACTGGATAGATACACTACCTTAACCTCACTCTACAGACTGGATAGAGGGACACTACCTTAACCTCACTCTACAGACTGGATAGATTCACTACCTTAACCTCACTCTACAGACTGGATAGATACACTACCTTAACCTCACTCTACAGACTGGATAGATACACTACCTTAACCTCACTCTACAGACTGGATAGAGGGACACTACCTTAACCTCACTCTACAGACTGGATAGATACACTACCTTAACCTCACTCTACAGACTGGATAGAGGGACACTACCTTAACTTCACTCTACAGACTGGATAGATACACTACCTTAACCTCACTCTACAGACTGGATTGATATACTACCTTAACCTCACTCTACAGACTGGATAGATACACTACCTTAACCTCACTCTACAGACTGGATAGAGGGACACTACCTTAACCTCACTCTACAGACTGGATAGATTCACTACCTTAACCTCACTCTACAGACTGGATAGATACACTACCTTAACCTCACTCTACAGACTGGATAGATACACTACCTTAACCTCACTCTACAGACTGGATAGAGGGACACTACCTTAACCTCACTCTACAGACTGGATAGATACACTACCTTAACCTCACTCTACAGACTGGATAGAGGGACACTACCTTAACCTCACTCTACAGACTGGATAGATACACTACCTTAACCTCACTCTACAGACTGGATAGATACACTACCTTAACCTCACTCTACAGACTGGATAGATACACTACCTTAACCTCACTCTACAGACTGGATAGATACACTACCTTAACCTCACTCTACAGACTGGATAGATGCACTACCTTAACCTCACTCTACAGACTGGATAGATACACTACCTTAACCTCACTCTACAGACTGGATAGATACACTACCTTAACCTCACTCTACAGACTGGATAGATACACTACCTTAACCTCACTCTACAGACTGGATAGATACACTACCTTAACCTCACTCTACAGACTGGATAGTAGGACACTACCTTAACCTCACTCTACAGACTGGATAGATATACTACCTTAACCTCACTCTACAGACTGGATAGATACACTACCTTAACCTCACTCTACAGACTGGATAGAGGGACACTACCTTAACCTCACTCTACAGACTGGATAGATTCACTACCTTAACCTCACTCTACAGACTGGATAGATACACTACCTTAACCTCACTCTACAGACTGGATAGATACACTACCTTAACCTCACTCTACAGACTGGATAGAGGGACACTACCTTAACTTCACTCTACAGACTGGATAGATACACTACCTTAACCTCACTCTACAAACTGGATAGATACACTACCTTAACCTCACTCTACAGACTGGATAGATACACTACCTTAACCTCACTCTACAGACTGGATAGATACACTACCTTAACCTCACTCTACAGACTGGATAGATGCACTACCTTAACCTCACTCTACAGACTGGATAGATACACTACCTTAACCTCACTCTACAGACTGGATAGATACACTACCTTAACCTCACTCTACAGACTGGATAGATACACTACCTTAACCTCACTCTACAGACTGGATAGATACACTACCTTAACCTTATGGATTACGGACGTCTCAGGAACAGACTGTCAAAACTAACATAGAAAAAAGATATTAAGAATGTAATTAAGAAAATAATGAGGCAGAAGGTTCATCTCATTTTTCTCAAAATCCTTCCTTGAAAAAACCTGCTTGAACCTCATCATCCTACATCTTTTAGGACAGTTCCTGAGAGCTTAAACATTTAGGGGGAAAAGACGACTGATAGGTGGTCATGACATGCTATTCTTGGATGCGCTCCCATGTCTGATCATTTTGATTTAATGATAGCTAAATTGAATCTTATTTATACTGCGTCCCTGCGCCACAATTCATTCTAACATGTTTCTTTGTAATGAGCCTGTATGATAAAATGCAATCTCCCGTGTAGACACACTCCAGAGAAATCTTCCTTGAAATTTCACAAGGAGTCAAGGCCCTTAAAAGCCTGCTGCGATAGACCATTTTAATAAAACTTCATTTAGAACCGTCGGAATCTCTGGTTTCATTGGATAATTGCCTATGGGACAAAACGAGCACTCTCTGGAAGACTCTGAAGACCATAATGTAAAGTGTACGCTCTAGCTTCAATGACCCCCCCCCCCCTCCCACTCCCACGTGTGCTCCTGCCCCCCCCCCCCGTGTGCTCTTGCCCCCCCCCCATGTGCTCCTGCATGTAAGACATTTAATTAAAGATGAATACTTTCAACAATGCATCAGAGTATTCTCCAAATTCCTTGAACCTTTTATTTGAAACTAGTTCTCTGTGGAAGCTAATACGTACTGGGATGTTTAAATGTGGACATGCTCCTTTCATATTCATTCTGTTCATTCCTTTTTCCTGAAAAAAAATAGACAAGAGTGAACAGTTACAATGCTTTTCCTTTATCCCTCCAAATCATCACAGAAAGACCTCCTATGAAATAATGATTCATAAGACAGCTGCATCTGCTGGAAACATTGAAAAGGATGTTGGTAGTAGTAGCCGGTGGGTCATAACTTCTGAAGCCAATACAACTCAATAGTACTATCTGCACATGTACCTGTACAGCCCAGAACAGCCCAGTACGGTCCAGCACGGTCCAGCAAGGTCCAGCACGGTCCAGCACAGAACAGCACGGTCCAGCACGGTCCAGCACGGTCCAGCACAGAACAGCACGGTCCAGCACAGAACAGCACGGTCCAGCAAGGTCCAGCACAGAACAGCACGGTCCAGCACAGAACAGCACGGTCCAGTACAGCCCAGCACAGTCCAGCACAGAACAGCCCAGCACGGTCCAGCACAGAACAGCACGGTCCAGCAAGGTCCAGCACAGAACAGCACTGTCCAGCACGGTCCAGCACAGAACAGCACGGTCCAGCAAGGTCCAGCACAGAACAGCACGGTCCAGTACAGAACAGCACAGTCCAGCACGGTCCAGCACAGAACAGCCCAGCACGGTCCAGCACGGTCCAGCACAGAACAGCCCAGCACGGTCCAGCATGGTCTATCACGGTCCAACACAGAGCAGCCCAGCATGGTCCAGCACGGTCCAGCACAGAACAGCATGGTCCAGCACGGTCCAGCACTGAACAGCCCAGCACGGTCCAGCACAGAAGAGCCCAGTACAGCCCAGTACAGCCCAGCCCAGTACAATCATTTCAGTTTTAGTTAACAAGCCAAACCAATTTACAAATAAATTTATTTCGGTCCCGTAAAAGCAATAGGGTAATTCTATCTCAGCTAATTTAATCAATCTTTTGAATTGATTTTGTACCTCAAATCTAATCATGGTAGCTCCTGGTAAGGATATATCCAGGTATATTCAGGAGTGATAATGTCAACATAGAAGGGCACTTTGTTCCCACTTACCAAACCATTAGCGCACATGCTAGTTCACAAAGGCTTCTGGTTTTATAATGTTCACACACATGTTCAGAAAGCCCCTTTTCCACGACATGATAAACACACACACACCCACCCACAGCTGAAATACTCATCAACGGGTCCCCAATGACCAACAAGATATCACAGTCTCACTTCAGTATTCAACATTTGTCCATGTCCTTTTGAATTAATGGTATGTCCAAACTTGATGGTTAAGTTTAAGGTGTTACAGTTAGTTTTTTTCTCATTTCTTTGCTGTTATTGCACAGTCTCTCTAGCTCTCTCGCTCTAGCTCTCTCTCTCTCTAGCTCTCTCTCTCTCTAGCTCTCTCTCTCTCTAGCTCTCTCTCTCTCTCTAGCTCTCTCTAGCTCTCTCTCTCTCTCTAGCTCTCTCTCTCTCTAGCTCTCTCTCTCTCTCTAGCTCTCTCTCTCTCTCTAGCTCTCTCTAGCTTTCTCTCTCTAGCTCTCTCTCGCTCTAGCTCTCTCTCTCTCTCTAGCTCACTCTCTCTCTAGCTCTCTCTCTAGCTCACTCTCTCTCTAGCTCTCTTTCTCTAGCTCTCTCTCTCTAGCTCTCTCTCTCTAGCTCTCTCGCTCTAGCTCTCTCTCTCTAGCTCTCTCTAGCTCTCTCTCTCTAGCTCTCTCTCTCTCTAGCTCTCTCTCGCTCTCTCTCTCTCTCTCTAGCTCTCTCTCTCTAGCCTTCTCTCGCTCTCTCTAGCTCTCTCTCTAGCTCTCTCTTTCTCTCTCTTGCTCTCTCTAGCTCTCTCTCTTTCTTTCTCTCTCTCTCTCTAGCTCTCTCTCTTTCTCTCTCTCTCTCTCTCTCTAGCTCTCTCTCTCTCTCTCTCTAGCTCTCTCTCTCTCAATTTTTTTTCAATTCAATTCAATTCACTTTATTGGCATGACGTAACAATGTACATATTGCCAAAGCTTATTTTGGATATTTAATATAAAAATAAATAAAAATGAGAATCAAAATTGTCAACGGGACAACAGTAACAACAATAACCAAGGGTCAAAATAAACATACATTCAACAATAACAATAAGCATACAGTAGAGGACATGTGCAGGTTGACTGGTCTGTCAGACACTGTCCCTCAACTTATGGCAGGCAGCAATGTAGTGCGCTGCCAACCCACAGCTCTCTGCGTCCTCCCCCAACAGGACGGATAGCCTATCCTCATCAGAGAGGTCTTTGAAACCTTGAAGAAGGGTTTCAAATTTGGGAAAATGACACTCTCTAATTGTTTTATACACTGCTCAAAAAAATAAAGGGAACACTTAAACAACACATCCTAGATCTGAATGAAAGAAATAATCTTATTAAATACTTTTTTTCTTTACATAGTTGAATGTGCTGACAACAAAATCACACAAAAATAATCAATGGAAATCCAATTTATCAACCCATGGAGGTCTGGATTTGGAGTCACACTCAAAATTAAAGTGGAAAACCACACTACAGGCTGATCCAACTTTGATGTAATGTCCTTAAAACAAGTAAAAATGAGGCTCAGTAGTGTGTGTGGCCTCCACGTGCCTGTATAACCCTACAACGCCTGGGCATGCTCCTGATGAGGTGGCGGATGGTCTCCTGAGGGATCTCCTCCCAGACCTGGACTAAAGCATCCGCCAACTCCTGGACAGTCTGTGGTGCAACGTGGCGTTGGTGGATGGAGCGAGACATGATGTCCCAGATGTGCTCAATTGGATTCAGGTCTGGGGAACGGGCGGGCCAGTCCATAGAATCAATGCCTTCCTCTTGCAGGAACTGCTGACACACTCCAGCCACATGAGGTCTAGCATTGTCTTGCATTAGGAGGAACCCAGGGCCAACCGCACCAGCATATGGTCTCACAAGGGGACTGAGGATCTCATCTCGGTACCTAATGGCAGTCAGGCTACCTCTGGCGAGCACATGGAGGGCTGTGCGGCCCCCCCCAAAGAAATGCCACCCCACACCATGACTAACCCACCGCCAAACCGGTCATGCTGGAGGATGTTGCAGGCAGCAGAACGTTCTCCACGGCGTCTCCAGACTGTCACATGTGCTCAGTGTGAACCTGCTTTCATCTGTGAAGAGCACAGGGCGCCAGTGGCAAATTTTCCAATCTTGGTGTTCTCTGGCAAATGCCGAACGTCCTGCACGATGTTGGGCTGTAAGCACAACCCCCACCTGTGGACGTCGGGCCCTCATTCCACCCTCATGAAAGTCTGTTTCTGACCGTTTGAGCAGACACATGCACATTTGTGGCCTGCTGGAGGTCATTTTGCAGGGCTCTGGCAGTGCTCCTCCTGCTCCTCCTTGCACAAAGGTGGAGGTAGCGGTCCTGCTGCTGGGTTGTTGCCCTCCTACGGCCTCCTCCACGTCTCCTGATGTACTGGCCTGTCTCCTGGTAGCGCCTCCATGCTCTGGACACTACGCTGACAGACACAGCAAACCTTCTTGCCACAGCTCGCATTGATGTGCCATCCTGGATAAGCTGCACTATCTGAGCCACTTGTGTGGGTTGTAGACTCCGTCTCATGCTACCACTAGAGTGAAAGCACCGCCAGCATTCAAAAGTGATCAAAACATCAGCCAGGAAGCATAGGAACTGAGAAGTGGTCTGTGGTCTCCACCTGCAGAACCACTCCTTTATTGGGGGTGTCTTGCTTATTGCCTATAATTTCCACCTGTTGTCTATTCCATTTGCACAACAGCATGTGAAATTTATTGTCAATCAGTGTTGCTTCCTAAGTGGACAGTTTGATTTCACAGAAGTGTGATTGACTTGGAGTTACATTGTGTTGTTTAAGTGTTCCCTTTATTTTTTTGAGCAGTATATTTTTGACATTTTGTCAGGAAATGCAGCTCCGTCTCAGGTTATGCTGTTGTGCAGTGGTTGCACAGCCTTTCCTCTACAGGGAGCCAGGTTTTCCTGTGTCTACCCTTCTCAATGGCAAGGCTGTGCTCACTGAGCCTGTACTTTGTCATAGCTTGTCTAAGGTTTTGATCAGTAACCATGGTCAAATAGTTAGCCACGATGTACTGTCGATTTAGAGCCAGATAGCACTACATTTTGCCTTGTGTTTGTGCTTGTGTATCCCAATAAGCAATGCAGTTTTGTTTTGACTGTTGTAATTTGGTTTATTATGATTGATTGGATGTTCTGGTCCTGAGGCTTCAGTGTGTTAGTAGAACAGGTTTGTGAACTCAGCCCCAGGACCAGCTGGATGAGGGGACTCTTTTCTTTGCTCAGCTCTTGGCATTGCAGGGCTTGGTAATGATATGAGAGGGCATCAATGTATTTTAGATGTTTCCAAAACTTAATTGCTCTTTTTTGAGTTTTTATTATTAGTGGATATTGGCCTAATTCTGACCTGCATGCATTGTTTGTAGTTTTCCTCTGGACATGTAGGAGAATCTTACAGAACTCTGCATGCAGGGTTTCAATGAGGTGTTTGTCCCATTTGATGAAATCTTGTGTTGCAAGTGGACCCCACACCTCGCTGCCATAAAGTGCAATTGGTTCAATGACATATTCAATTAGTTTTAGCCAAATTTTAATATGTATTTCACTTTGAATTTGGCTCTCTTTGGCTCTCTCTCTCTCTTTCTCTCTAGCTCTCTCTCTCTCTCTCTAGCTCTCTCTCTCTCTCTAGCTCTCTCTGTCTCTCTCTCTTGCTCTCTCTCTAGCTCTCTCTCTCTAGTTCTCTCTCTCTCTCTCTAGCTCTCTCTCTCTAGCTCTCTCTCTCTAGCTCTCTCTCTCTCTAGCTCTCTCTAGCTCTCTCTCTCTCTCTCTCTAGCTCTCTCTCTAGCTCTCTCTAGCTCTCTCTCTCTCTCTCTCTCTCTCTCTAGTGCTCTTTCTCGCTCTCTCTCTCTAGCTCTCTCTCTCTCTCTAGCTCTCTCTCTCTCTCTAGCTCTCTCTCTCTCTCTAGCTCTCTCTCTCTAGCTCTCTCTCTCTAGCTCTCTCGCTCTCTCTAGCTCTCTCTCTCTCTCTCTCTTTCTAGCTCTCTCTCTAGCTCTCTATCTCTCTTTCTAGCTCTCTCTCTCTCTCTTTCTCTCTAGCTCTCTCTCTAGCTCTCTCTCTCTCTCCAGCTCTCTCTCTAGCTCTCTCTCTAGCTCTCTCTCTCACACACACAAAAACACACATATATATATAATACACCACACCAACACCACTTCTGCAAAATAGCAATGCCAACACATTAACATATTTGTTTCATGACATTGTTCTTGTGGAGAAATTGACACTGAATCTGACTTATAAGTGCCAGGGAGCTAAAATAACACTTCTCCCCCTCCAAGAGCCTCTCCAAGAGCCTGCTTCAGAGCTAATTCGTTTATAGTCCGCAGTCATGATCAAGTCCTCCTATAATCTAATCATGAACTTGTTTTGGGAGGTGGGAGGGGGAGGGGGGGGAGGGGGGGGCTAAGAATGCTACACCATAAAGGATTTGTTGGATTCCGTTACACTGGAGCACCATGGGAAGCAGCACAGGCCTGCAATTGAACCTTTTTTTAAAAATGTTTTTACTTTAATCATATTTGAATTGCTTGATAATTTAATTGTATCAGGCTGCGATTAGGGTTATTTGGTTATTAACATAGACTAATCCTTGTTCAGCTTGCTTTCAACGATGGCAGACCTTACGGCTTGAGCATTTCTGATATGATCAAACATTTGTTTTATGACCACACATCACATGTAATAAAGACATTCACAGTAGACATGGATGGAAGTTGAAATTTACATTCCTGGTGAAATGTTTATCATGGTTGACCAGGGGGGTTCATCATGGTTGACCAGGGGTGTTCATCATGGTTGACCAGGGGTGTTTATCATGGTTGACCAGGGGTGTTTATCATGGTTGACCAGGGGGGTTTATCATGGTTGACCAGGGGGGTTTATCATGGTTGACCAGGGGGGTTTATCATGGTTGACCAGGGGTGTTCATCATGGTTGACCAGAGGTGTTCATCATGGTTGACCATGGGGTTCATCATGGTTGACCAGGGGGGTTTATCATGGTTGACCAGGGGTGTTCATCATGGTTGACCAGGGGTGTTCATCATGGTTGACCAGGGGGGTTTATCATGGTTGACCAGGGGTGTTTATCATGGTTGACCAGGGGGGTTTATCATGGTTGACCAGGGGGGGTTATTATGGTTGACCAGGGGGGTTTATCATGATTGACCAGGGGGGTTTGTCATTAATATTACGATAGCTCTTTGCCTTTTCATATTTCATCCAGTTGAAATATTTCAGGATTGCAGTGTCCATCTTAGGACAGCCGACACCAACTCCTGTCAACTCTTACAGCAACTCCGTGTGGCGCTGACAAGTCCGAGTGACTCTGAGGCTGTCCGTTCTCAATAGCTTACCATAAATACCATTAAATAAAGCCATACAGTTCCCTCACTATTGTACTATGTCCTAACCCTGTCTGTCTGTCTGTCTGTCTGTCTGTCTGTCTGTCTGTCTGTCTGTCTGTCTGTCTGTCTGTCTGTCTGTCTGTCTGTCTGTCTGTCTGTCTGTCTGTCTGTCTGTCTGTCTGTCTGTCTGTCTGTCTGTCTGCTGGAGGTGGAGGAGCTGAGCCTGAGCACGTCAGAGCATCTATCAAAACCTCATGAAAGGAAGGAGGGAAACTGTCCTCATGTTAGGGGGTTAAGGTTAGGGTTGATATATGGAAACTGTCCTAATGTTAGGGGGTTAGGGTTAGGGTTGAAAGGGTAACTGTCCTAATGTTAGGGGGTTAGGGTTAAAAGGGTAACTCTCCTAATGTTAGGGGGTTAGGGTTAGGGTTAAAAGGGGAACTGTCCTAATGTTAGGGGGTTAGGGTTAAAAGGGTAACTGTCCTAATGTTAGGGGGTTAGGGTTAGGGTTGAAAGGGGAACTGTCCTAATGTTAGGGGGTTAGGGTTAGGGTTGAAAGGGGAACTGTCCTAATGTTAGTTTAGAAAACAGCATCAACAGCATGTATTCTGTCACTAGGAAAAATGTCACAGGTAGTAATTTTCCAATCGCTTTTTCAATTGCATCAAAAGTTCTAAGCTAACCACAGGAGGCTGGTGAGGGGAGGACGGCTCATAGTAATGTCTGGAACGGAGCTAATGGAATGGAAGAAAGTATATGAAAACCATGTGTTTGATGTATTTGATACTATGGATCATTTAGCTATTTGATTTAGAATTTTAGGACACATTTAGGTATAAAATAATATACACTACTGTTCAAAGTTTGGGGTCACTTAGAAATGTCCTCGTTTTTGAAAGAAAAGCTCATTTTTGGTCCATTAAAATAACACCAAATTGATCAGAAATACAGTGTAGACATTCTTAATGTTGTAAATTACTATTGTAACTGGAAACAGCTGATTTTTTATGGAATATCTACATAGGCGTACAGAGGCCCATTATCAGCAACCATCACTCCTGTGTTCCAATGGCACGTTGTGTTAGCTAATCCAAGTTTATGATTTTAAAAGGCTAATTGATCATTAGAAAACCCTTTTGCAATTATGTTAGCACAGCTGAAAACTGTTGTTCTAATGAAAGAAGCAATAAAACTGGCCTTCTTTAGACTAGTTGAGTGTCTGGAGCATCAGCATTTGTGGGTTCGATTACAGGCTCAAAATGGCCAGAAACAAATAACTTTCTTCTGAAACTCGTCAGTCTATTCTTGTTCTGAGAAATGAAGACTATTTCATGCGAAAAATTGCCAAAAAACTGAAGGTCTCGTACAACGCTGTGTACTACTCCCTTCACAGAACAGCGCAAACTGGCGCTAACCAGAATAGAAAGAGGAGTGGGAGGCCCCAGTGCACAACTGAGCAAGGGGTCAAGTACATCAGAGTAATGTCTAGTTTGAGAAACAGACGCTTCACAAGTCCTCAACAGGCAGTTGATGGTTGCTGATAATGGGCCTCTGTATGCCTATGTAGATATTCCATAAAAAAGCAGCCGTTTCCAGCTACAATAGTCATTTACAACACTGTATTTCTGTTCATTTTCATGTTATTTTAATGGACAAAACAAAAGTTTTTCTTTCAATAAGAAGGACATTTCTAAGTGACCATAAACGTTTGAACGGTAGTGTAAATAAAAAAAATATTTGATAAAATATTGAATTTAGCCTTTACTACTAAAGCATATAGAAACGCATTGAATAACACATTCATAAATAGCAAAAAATACAGAAAGTAAATTATTCATAAGCAATATGGTTTTGAAGTGTCTGTCTTATATCTAGGAGATATACAAAATCTCAGGAAATGTATATAATAAATAAAAAAAATGTAACCCCTTATATTTGTTTGCACAAAACGAACTCCATACTTCTATTCATTTGTATGGGTTACCTTCAGACGAGTCCCGTGACACTTGTGAGGGTTGTAGAGCAAAACAGAATTCATATTCCAAAACAGAGTTTGTAGCCCAAATGGTTCGGACGCTACAGACAGAAGTAGGCACATTAGCGTTACTGACCGTCGTGTTTGTGACAGTCTACTCTTTACATAGAGTGGTATATTAGTTTTTAGGCCAAACCGTTCGGACGCTACAGACGTTGTCATGAGAAAACCGATTTTTGGGATGTCTCATGGTTTGAGAAACACCTCTGAGGCTCGGCCCTTGCACCGCAGATGCAAAAGACCGACATAAACGGAATGCAATGGATTGAGACTCAGCCCATGTTAAAAAACAACAACATATCTCTTGCTTAAATTGACGGATTTTGATGGGAATTTTTGCATTGTGCTACTTAGATTGACACGCAGGTGCGTCAATACACTCTTAGGTGACAAATAAACAATGATACATCCTTAATCATCAGACATCCTTGCAGTCTGAGAATTAAAAGAATTGCCACGTATAAGAAAGGCAATAAACACTGGCAACCATTTTGCATCTGCTGCTGCTCTGGACGATGCTGTCATATAATATCGTCTCCTCAACGATATAAAAACATACCCCGAGTCAATCAAAAGTTCTTGGAATCACAATTTATTACCTTCTCTGTAAATTGCAACACTCACACAGAAACATACATCACAATCATTATTAATCTAAACACCAACAATAATATTAAAGTTAATAGCCTGAAACGTCTCATAGCAACCATGAGTTCATCATCTGGCACCACGTATTGGTTGGTAGTAGGAGAAACGGCCACTTCCCAACCCCCTTTATTAGTTATTACGGGTCTATTATTTTTGCAATACGAACTAGTGACCTTAAAGGGCAACATTGAAGTCCATAGGGCTCCTATGACTTTGAGTATACCTCGATGACATCAACGAGCCGTGACTGACCCACCCCTTTTGTTCTTGCCTTATAATGAACCTCCAACAGATATATGGCCAAATGTAATTGGTTTTATTAAAATGGGAATACACATTTGAATGTACGCTGATTCGAGATCACTTTCATCTTGTGTTTTGAGTTATTGGAAGTAACAATATAAGAGAATTAGAGGGGGAATAATTCAACCGCATTGAAAGGTGGGGGGGGGGGTCTCAGAAGATATCATTAGCTCTGAACACAACGTTGTTTCTCTAACCTTGAGGATGGTTCTAATGGGCGGCCGAGGAAGGAAACATAGCAATAATGATCTAGACCAATCATGGGTTCCTATTTCCTCATGCACCTGAAAATAGCACAGGCTTTTAATCATATCCGTTGCATGGCAACTGCCTGATTGATAAGCTCCCAATACATAGATCCATGACTACATGGAACTCTATTCCACATCAAGTAACTCATGCGAGCAGTAAAATGTAATTGAAAAAACAGGATAAAAATACCCCTAGTGTTTTAAAATTGTATAACTGCCTTAACTGGACCCAAGGAAGAGTAGCTGCTGCCTTGGCAGGAACTAACGGGGATCCATAATAAACCCCAGGGAGAGTAGCTGCTGCCTTGGCAGGATCTAACGGGGATCCATAATAAACCCCAGGGAGAGTAGCTGCTGCCTTGGCAGGAACTAACGGGGATCCATAATAAACCCCAGGAAGAGTAGCTGCTACCTTGGAAGGAACTAACGGGGATCCATAATAAACCCCAGGGAGAGTAGCTGCTGCCTTGGCAGGAACTAATGGGGATCCATAATAAACCCCAGGAAGAGTAGCTGCTACCTTGGAAGGAACTAACGGGGATCCATAATAAACCCCAGGGAGAGTAGCTGCTGCCTTGGAAGGAACTAACGGGGATCCATAATAAACCCCAGGAAGAGTAGCTGCTGCCTTGGAAGGAACTAACGGGGATCCATAATAAACCCCAGGAAGAGTAGCTGCTGCCTTGGAAGGAACTAACGGGGATCCATAATAAACCCCAGGAAGAGTAGCTGCTGCCTTGGCAGGAACTAATGGGGATCCATAATAAACCCCAGGGAGAGTAGCTGCTGCCTTGGCAGGAACCATAATAAATACACATACAAATACAACATACACTTCATTGGATGATTGATCACAAACATGACTTATTTTCACAAATGTATGTGGAGCATATCTTTAATAACAATAGAACAAAGCAGAGGCAAATGAAGGCAGAACATTTCTAAAAGCGTCGTTGTAGCCAATTAGAAAGGAACTATTTGTTAATTTTGTACTTGTTTGCAAACTGTGGGGGTGGGTATTGGCAAATGTAAATTCCACTGAGTCATTTCCAAGGTCCCTCAATGTGTTTTTTTTGTTTTATAAACTTATAACTCAACCCTAAATTTAAATAATCACAATTCTTACCTAAACTTTACCAAACCTCCAACCCTAACCCTAACCAACTGGAATTACATACCTAAACAAAACCTAAACTACCAATCACATTGCTTGCTCTAAAGCAACAATCAGCAGTAGAAACAATAACAAAGTGTTTTCCTTGCCTCTGTTTTGGTAAAAAGCTGATGGATGAGGCTGGAGAAATGTAACCACTCTCAAATTCATAGACAGAGCTATGGATGCAAGAACTGACCATCCATGTTATCAAAATGTACGTTTTAACCATGTTTTGAGGCCATATAGTGTATGTTGCATGTACTTTGTTTGCAAACACTAGAGTAAAACAAGCTTATATTTTAGGTTCTCATGGAGTGTGACAGTTGAACTGAGCTCAGCAGGCATTTCTAAGTTATATTCTTCAAGAATCATTGGATATATATCATTAACTCACAAAATGGATGTGGCAACTGCTGACTTCCCCTTTAACTTAACCAATTACATTCATTTCTGTGCTCGAGGCAGAGCTGCCCATAGAACAAGATGGAATAAGGAACACTTAAAGCTGCTTTTAAAGCCTGCATTTAAAGTTAAGAAAGGTTATGACAGATGACACAACAGCAACAGCTCAGACAAAACATTGTTAATCTCTCTGTTTGGATTCAGGCACTGGTGGAATGTTTTACGTTGGAAATACGAACGAGTTATTTTGTTTAGTTAAACTCATTCTCAAGACAAGCTGCAAGTAGCTGTGGTGATGGCTAAATGCTGTCTACACATGGCTGGCTGGTAGCTAAATGCTATCTACACATGGCTGGCTGGTAGCTAAATGCTGTCTACACATGGCTGGCTGGTAGCTAAATAATATCTACAAATGGCTGGCTGGTAGCTAAATGCTATCTACACATGGCTGGCTGGTAGCTAAATGCTATCTACAGTACACTTGGCTGGCTACTAGCTAAATGCTATATACACATGGCTGGCTGCTGGCTAAATAATATCTACACATGGCTGGCTGGTAGCTAAATGCTATCTACAGTACACTTGGCTGGCTACTAGCTAAATGCTATATACACATGGCTGGCTGCTGGCTAAATGCTGTCTACACATGGCTGGCTGGTAGCTAAATGCTGTCTACACATGGCTGGCTGGTAGCTAAATGCTATCTACAGTACACTTGGCTGGCTACTAGCTAAATGCTATATACACATGGCTGGCTGCTGGCTAAATAATATCTACACATGCACTCTTTCGCTTGGCATGGAGACCTGGCTTCGATCACACTGAAGACCGTGTACTCAGCCTCCTTGCAGCTCGCCATTATTCATGTTGTCAGTCAGAAAGGGAAGGATGTAAAACTAACCATTACCACATGGAGATGGAGTATAGACAAGACCGGACCTTAGAGTTCAAAACCCTGGTGCAGGAGTTTGGTCTAGCAGTATAACGCAGCCAATTGTGGACTACGCATGCCCGGTGAGAGACCGGGGTGTCGACCTCTTCAACTCTAAACACTGCATCTGTCTTCTCATCTCATGTCATCTATATATGGCAGGTAGCCTAGTGGTTAGAGCGTTGGACCAGTAACCAGCAGGTAGCCTAGTGGTTAGAGCGTTGGACCAGTAACCAGCAGGTAGCCTAGTGGTTAGAGTGTTGGACTAGTAACCAGCAGGTAGCCTAGTGGTTAGAGTGTTGGACTAGTAACCAGCAGGTAGCCTAGTGGTTAGAGTGTTGGACTAGTAACCAGCAGGTAGCCTAGTGGTTAGAGCGTTGGACCAGTAACCAGCAGGTAGCCTAGTGGTTAGAGTGTTGGACTAGTAACCAGCAGGTAGCCTAGTGGTTAGAGCGTTGGGCTAGTAACCACCAGGTAGCCTAGTGGTTAGAGCGTTGGACCAGTAACCAGCAGGTAGCCTAGTGGTTAGAGCGTTGGACCAGTAACCAGCAGGTAGCCTAGTGGTTAGAGCGTTGGTCCAGTAACCAGCAGGTAGCCAGGTGGTTAGAGTGTTGGACTAGTAACCAGCAGGTAGCCTAGTGGTTAGAGTGTTGGACTAGTAACCAGCAGGTAGCCTAGTGGTTAGAGTGTTGGACTAGTAACCAGCAGGTAGCCTAGTGGTTAGAGCGTTGGACCAGTAACCAGCAGGTAGCCTAGTGGTTAGAGTGTTGGACTAGTAACCAGCAGGTAGCCTAGTGGTTAGAGCGTTGGACTAGTAACCAGCAGGTAGCCTAGTGGTTAGAGCGTTGGACCAGTAACCAGCAGGTAGCCTAGTGGTTAGAGTGTTGGACTAGTAACCAGCAGGTAGCCTAGTGGTTAGAGCGTTGGACTAGTAACCAGCAGGTAGCCTAGTGGTTAGAGTGTTGGGCCAGTAACCAGCAGGTAGCCTAGTGGTTAGAGCATTGGACCAGTAACCAGCAGGTAGCCTAGTGGTTAGAGTGTTGGGCCAGTAACTGAAAGGTTGCTGGATCTAATCCCCGAGCTGACAAGGTAAAAATCTGTCATTCTGCCCCTGAACAAGGCAGTTAACCCACTGTTCCCTGTGGATGTTGATTAAGGCAGCACTCCTGCACCTCTCTGATTCAGAAGGGTTGTGTTAAATGCAAAAGACACATTTCAGTTGAAGGCATTCAGTTGTACAACTGACTAGGTATCCCCTTTCTCTTACAAATAAAACAACAAGGGGTGTGGAATTCCCCTCCCCTTAAAATGGGTAAAAACATCATTCCCTGATGCAACATGTTACAATAACACAACATCTTGTGTGCACTGGACACTTCTCCAGCTGTGAACTGTGTTTTATGAAATTGCAGCCGCCCCCAACATACCACAGGAGTCAGTCTGTAGCTAATGTCTCCATCCTCCAGCTTCTGTAAACAAAGACATCCTCTCCATCTGCATGCAGCCGATCAGGGAGAGACATGTTTGAATTCTATGAAAGGCCAATGGACTTGAGATTCATTGGAGGACATCTGACATCTTGCATAGATTTTAGGCCTATAGATTTTTTCTAAAGCTCTTTATATGTCTAATAGATCTGCAGATGTTGTCAATATCCTCTTCTAGAAGAGTGTACGGTTTGATAGCTATATGCATTGGAAAACACGTCACTTGAGCATTAATTATTAATAGGCTACATATGAAGCATGGACATTGTATGTCATGTTCACCTTAAATTCCCAGCTAGGCTCCAGTCACTGTGCCTGTACTGATCCAATGATCCAAAGGTCACAAACGTTGTTACTTCCCACAAAAGCCTTCCAATACACTCTACTATGACTCACTCATGTAGTAAGCTGTCTGGATTTGACTAAGCTGACATGGAGACCACAAGTCCTTTGCCTTAAGTGTTTGTAAATAGTTGGTATAAAATATGCAAGTGATCTGTAAACATAATTTCTGAGGGAGGGGAAAGGGGGTATAGTGGACAGTGTGGTACCAGAGCCCTCTGAGTGTGCTAAACACACTCAGAGGGCTCCAGTACTACTCAGAGGGCTCTAGTACCACACAGCAGGCTCCAGTACCACTCAGAGGGCTCCAGTACCACTCAGAGGGCTCCAGTACCACTCAGAGGGCTCTAGTACCACTCAGAGGGCTCTAGTACCACTCAGAGGACTCTAGTACCACTCAGAGGACTCTAGTACCACTCAGAGGGCTCCACTACCACTCAGAGGACTCTAGTACCACTCAGAGGGCTCTAGTACCACTCAGAGGGCTCTAGTACCACTCAGAGGGCTCTAGTACCACTCAGGGGGCTCTAGTACCACTCGGGGGGCTCTAGTACCACTCAGAATGCTCTAGTACCACTCAGAGGGCTCCAGTACCACTCAGAAGGCTCTAGTACCACTCAGCAGGCTCTAGTACCACTCTAAGGGGCTCTAGTACCACTCAGAGGGCTCTAGTACCACTAAGAGGGCTCTAGTACCACTCAGGGAGCTCTAGTACCACTCAGGGAGCTCTAGTACCACTCAGAGGGCTCTAGTACCACTCAGCGGGCTCTAGTACCACTCAGAGGGCTCTAGTACCACTCAGGGGGCTCTAGTACCACTCAGGGGGCTCTAGTACCACTCAGGGGGCTCTAGTACCACTCAGAAGGCTCTAGTACCACTCAGAGGGCTCCAGTACCACTCAGAAGGCTCTAGTACCACTCAACAGGCTCTAGTACCACTCTAAGGGGCTCTAGTACCACTCAGAGGGCTCTAGTACCACTAAGTAGGCTCTAGTACCACTCAGGGAGCTCTAGTACCACTCAGGGAGCTCTAGTACCACTCAGAGGGCTCTAGTACCACTCAGTGGGCTCTAATACCACTCAGAGGGCTCTAGTACCACTCAGCGAGCTCTAGTACCACTCAGAGGGCTCTAGTACCCCTCAGCGGGCTCTAGTACCACTCAGAGGACTCTAGTACCACTCAGAGGGCTCTGGTACCATTCAGAGGGCTCTAGTACCACTCAGAGGGCTCTAGTACCACTCAGAGGGCTCTGGTACCACTCAGAGGGCTCTGGTACCACTCAGAGGGCTCTAGTACCACTCAGCGGGCTCTAGTACCACTCAGCAGGCTCTGATACCACTCAGAGGGCTCTAGTACCCCTCAGCAGGCTCTGGTACCACTCAGTGGGCTCTGGTACCACTCAACGCGCTTTAGTACCACTCAGAGGGCTCTAGTACCACTCAGCGGGCTCTAGTACCACTCAGAGGGCTCTGGTACCATTCAGAGGGCTCTAGTACCACTCAGAGGGCTCTAGTACCACTCAGCAGGCTCTGGTACCACTCAGTGGGCTCTAGTACCACTCAACACGCTTTAGTACCACTCAGAGGGCTCTAGTACCACTCAGCGGGCTCTAGTACCACTCAGAGGGCTCTAGTACCACTCAGAGGGCTCTGGTACCACTCAGAGGGCTCTGGTACCACTTAGAGGGCTCTGGTACCACTCAGAGGGCTCTGGTACCACTCAGAGGGCTCTGGTACCACTCAGAGGGCTCCACTACCACTTAGAGGGCTCTAGTACCACTCAGCGAGCTCTAGTACCACTCAGCGGGCTCTAGTACCACTCAGAGGGCTCTAGTACCACTCAGCGAGCTCTAGTACCACTCAGCGGGCTTTGGTAGCACTCAGCGGGCTCTGGTACCACTCAGTGGGCTCTGGCACCACTCAGAGGGCTTTAGTACCACTCAGCGGGCTCTGGTACCCCTCAGCAGGCTCTGGTACCACTCAGTGGGCTCTGGTACCACTTAGAGGGCTCTGGTACCACTCAGAGGGCTCTGGTACCACTCAGAGGGCTCTGGTACCACTCAGAGGGCTCCACTACCACTTAGAGGGCTCTAGTACCACTCAGCGAGCTCTAGTACCACTCAGCGGGCTCTAGTACCACTCAGAGGGCTCTAGTACCACTCAGCGAGCTCTAGTACCACTCAGCGGGCTTTGGTAGCACTCAGCGGGCTCTGGTACCACTCAGTGGGCTCTGGCACCACTCAGAGGGCTTTAGTACCACTCAGCGGGCTCTGGTACCCCTCAGCAGGCTCTGGTACCACTCAGTGGGCTCTGGTACCACTCAACGCGCTTTAGTACCACTCAGAGGGCTCTAGTACCACTCAGCGGGCTCTAGTACCACTCAGAGGGCTCTGGTACCATTCAGAGGGCTCTATTACCACTCAGAGGGCTCTGGTACCACTCAGAGGGCTCTGGTACCACTCAGAGGGCTCTAGTACCACTCAGAGGGCTCTGGTACCACTCAGAGGGTTCTAGTACCACTCTGTGGGCTCTAGTACCACTCAGCGGGCTCGAGTACCACTTAGAGGGCTCTGGTACCATTCAGAGGGCTCTATTACCACTCAGCAGTACCACTCTCTAGTACGACCCAGCGGAATCTAGTACCGCTCAGCGGGCGCTAGTTGGTAGCCTAGTGGTTCGAGCGTTAGGCCAGTAATCGAGCAAGGCAGTTAACCCACTGTTTCCTGGGCACCGAAGACGTGGATGACAGTTAAGGTAGCACCCTGCAACTCTCTGATTCAGATGGGTTTGGTTAAATGCGGAAGACACATTTCAGTTGAAGTCGTTCAGTTGTACAACTGACTCGGTATCCCCCTAGTACCACTCAGAGGACTCTAGTACCACTGAGAGGGCTCTAGTACCACTACCCTAGAAAAAAATTACAATTATGTCTCGTCAGTGTTTTTTATTACACACAGACTTTGCTATTCAATGTGCTTCTGTGGCAGCATTGATGATAGATTCTTGAGGTCACCACTCTTGAACTTGGCTCAGTGAGTCTTGACAAAATGTGCTCATAAAATAAACATTTCAGACTCTTTCATGACACTTAGGAACAGTTTCAATCACCACATCGCATCTTTGCCTTTAGGTTGTGAAATATTTTTGTCAATCAAAATATGCAGTATTTGCCTTTAAAAAAAATGATTTCAAAAGCAGAATGAAATCTGTCTTTGCAACATTGCATAGACTTTTGAATAGTTTGTCTTTAGAAACTATCCCTGCAACAGAATGACATATTTAAAAAAAAAAACATTATATATTACGCTGTACTAAAGTGCATCTAGTAGTGGCTACTCTCACCATTTTAAATTATTATATAAATGTCATATCATTTTCTTAGCATATCATTTTTTTGCAAGCTTTTTTTTTTTTACATTTGGATACTTTTCTGTCACAATATTACCAAAATAAAATTGATAATATTACAACAAGAAAAGTTCTTGATTTGGGTTGATGTTAGACAGTAAGGTTATGGCTCTGGGCCTACCCATCATGTATTTGTCTGTAACGGATGAACGCAGGAGTAATGACTAACATGGTAATGGTTTGTCCAGCAGGTGGCGGGTTTTGTACACCATAGCACCACCGCAAGGTGTTGCTTATCGACACTTAACCAAGACGACTCAGGTGCCCTGGAAATGCGAGCAGGGGGAAAAAACATCTTGACCACAGGAGCACGAGCACCTTGTCAGTGTAACGATAACGATGTAGCGCGAGCTGCATATTTGTGGCGCATGTTGTTTTTTATATCAATCACACATATTAGGTTCATGTATTCATAAAAAAATGTTTAACAAATAGCTGGTTTTTCAACAAAATCATAGCTATTAATTCCTAATTTTGAGTGTTTCGTGTTCCCTGCCCTGCCTCATGTGAGATTGGTATGACTTCAGATATTTTACTTATGACATAAATGGACTGGAAATACCTCACCTCTTTCCTTCTTAGAAAGAAAGGTGTTTTCTCCTGCAATTTAAATTAAAGGCTTGAGATGCGTATTCATTTTTCCGTGCAGCGTGACCAATTGAATAATGGTTTTAAGGGGGTTAAATACACGTGTGCCATTTCTTTTCCTCCAGATCTCAAGTTAAAGTGACAGTTGTATATTTTCTTTAATTAGGAGAAAGTGAAAATGTATTTGTTAGTCGTTCCACCTCGTACAGAAGCTTATTCTAAACAGGAAGAGCCGGAAGCCTTATGGAATTATTTTTAAAAGAGCAATTTGTTTTTAATCCCATGAATATAATAATCAAATTAATTTGTTTGGGGGGGTTTTGCCCTTCGGATTATGTTGCTTCCACATTGTTGCTTCCACTAATAATACCAACCTTATGGAAATACTTAGTAACATTAATATTAATACTAGGATGATAACAACAAACATGATAATAATAATGTGGGTGATAATTTAATTTGTTGCGTTTGAAGCCATCAATTAAATCCATAGAGCGTGAATTGCCAAACCATTAACCCTTGATATCTTACCCTTATATGCAATGTTGTAGGCAATCAATATGCCGTCTCAGCATTACCATCCACTGAGGAAAAAAATGCATCACAAAAATCAAATGCTCCTATGAATTTTAGCTGCCAGGTTATTTCCCAATATGGGCAAAGGTGAGCTATTAGAATTCAATTTTTATGACATGCATATTTTTATAGTCTTATAGGCCTAGACAGGCTAAAAAATCATCCTGCATTTTCAAATATGGGCCGGGCAAAATGACAAATGTATGTGTTCAGTAGTTGTAAACAGCCTATTGGAATTAGACTTCGCAGGCTCTCTAAAAAGAAACAAGAGAGTACAGTTGACTCGATGCTACAACTATATTCAGGCCATCACTAGAATGTTAAACGTATAATGAAAAAAAAGAGAAACTTGAGTTTACAGTAAGGAGCTCCCTCAAATGTGTATGGGGGCTGGCTAAATGACGCGCATGTGCGCGTAAAGGGTTTGGTTGTAATAAAGAGGCGGTTTGAGTGCAGACCGCAGGACAGTAACAGAAGGCGTCTTCACCAGAGTCACGACAGAAGTTCTGCACACAACTATTTTGGACAGCTGTTGAACTACACGCGCGTACAATCTAAACTCGATGTGAACATGTCGGGCAAGTTGTCTTACGAAGCCCAAAACTTTCTCTGAACGACATTAAACTTTGAACCTTTTTTTCCAAGACGTTTTGCATCGGACCATCCGCAGGTTTTCAACTCCAGGACCACTCCGGATCCATAGGACCGACCTTACGTCTGAGCTGGTAACTATTTCACCGTATTACATTTTCTCTGTGATTTTTCTCTGAGCCATCAGTCAGAATACGACGTGTAAAATGTATTTATGGTCAGGCTTCTTGCGGGGAATGACAACGCGAGGCACAATACACAAAGTTGTAAACTTTACCACAACTGATTTGAGAGTTGAGTTATTTAACATAACTGGTCCATTCGAAGTGAATAGATGTGTTATTACAATAGCCTAGTAACAATATTCAGTTTTTGCCTTTTTTGACCTGTTTAATGCTGGAACTAGAAGTTAACATATTCGACAGTGTCTTGAGCTTGCATGAGAGAGAGAGAGAGAGAGAGAGAGAGAGAGAGAGAGTCACGACTGTGAGCCTTCTGAGTTAGATGCGGGAAGAGAGTGTGAAACAGGTGGGATCTTTCAGAGGTAAACGCATTCCAGCACGTTGGAGTAAAATCAACAAGGACCTAAGTGAAAATAACGACATAATTCCATGCAATAACGTACATTTCGTTGAATTGCATGATACATTATGTGGTTTGAGTTAACATGAGGAAGATGTGCGCGTTCGATGATGAGGACGAACATTTTTTTTAAAGGGTATCCCCCAATTAATTTATCCAAACTTTGGTACCTAACGAAACTATACCTTTTTATGTTGTTTATATATATATATATACATTTTTTTCATGTATTTTGTGGCATATTAAAGGTACTTCGAAATATTTGTTAAATGTCGATTTAATCAATTCAATATAGCTGGAGTGGTAAGGATAATTGTTATGATCATTATTCGTTTTAAGTGTCTCTCATAATAAAAATGACTTAAACGAATTTTACTAGGTCGACAAAAAAAATAAAAAATACATAGCCTACATTTAATAATTGATTAAACATTAAACGGTCTTCGTTACAGGTGAATTACATTCAATCAATAGTTAAATATTTAGAGTTAAACCAGTGTTCTGGAATATAACGACAGGCTACGCTTTAGTGTACTTTACATAGAAGCATGGATTAGGCCTATGATAGGCTTACTTTACTTAATTGTATTTCTTTCTTTTTTTTTACATGAAACCACTTTATTTGATCGGGAATTGCAATAATCGGAATTAAAACAGTGGACAACGTATTGTGCTAATTGTTATGGACAAAATCATTGTTTTATGGTATCAGATATAATCTGGAACTATTGGCTTGAATTGAAATCATTCTTAGGCATATACATGTTTTATTTGCGATTGTCAGAGAACTGTTTCCTACTTTGCTTGGGTGCACACGTCTGTATTTTATTGCGCTCATATCCTCTCGTGTTCTGCATCAACACACGGCTAAAAACATGTGTCCCTGGTATTTGCTGAACAATTGACCAAAGCATCTGTATTAACGTAAGAACTCTGAAGTTGCTGTACAATACACACAAGGTCACCATTCCTCTTTTTAATATATATATATATTATTTTTATTTAACAATAGATGTTTATTAGATAGATGTTTTGCACTTGAATCCCCCCTTTGAAAAAGAAAACTAAATAAATGAAGTCCAGGTTTATGAAAGATAATCTATAGTCGCAGTAGACTAGTGAGTTTGTGGATATGGATTGAATTAGATTGAGTCCTAGCCTGTATTCCTTAACCCAAAACCAATGCAATGTATTACAATGTAATGCTTGCTGTAGCCTTTTCAAATGCAATTTAAGTAGGTCCAGCCAACATGTATGCCTCTGTGCTTATGTACAACCTGAAAGAGGTAAACTCCCTCAAAATCATGACATGTAATGTTGTAGGCCCATGTCTGGAGGCTACAAGAGCGCGCAAAAATCCAAAGTAATCCGATTTTTTTTCTCAGCTCAGATAAATTGGTGGAAAAGCTGCCCTGATTTTGATTGGTTTTGGCTTGTGGGGACCTGAATGTGAATGCTGGTGTGACTTTTCTTACCAACACCAACGTAACGTTCTCCTAATTATATAACAATGTCTTGGGAAAATGTAATGAAGGTTTACCTCGGGTCACCTTTTAATCCATAGGATGTTGTATCTTGTGTTAAACCATTATTTGATTTCTAAATGTCCTACCTATAATATGTTTTAGAGTTAGAGTGAGCACATTCTTTAACATATACTGGCGTGATATGTGTGGGGGAACATGATAATTCGATCATGCCTTGCGTTATCTTATCTCAAATCTCATAAAAAGTCTGCTATGTGATCGAGGCGTGGAATTGGAACAGTTGGCCAGTCACGTCCAACGGGGAAACGGGATTTAGCAGTGTTTAGCTTGATTGTTGAGTCGTTAGAGATGGTATGTAGACATCAAAGGGTTTTAAGGATATGAGACCACTCGGGAGAAACCGCTGATCGCCCCTAATGACATCGTAAGTAAAAGTAAATTACTTCTGCGTCCTGATCAGAAAGGAGAAATCCCCCGGGGGACGTTTGAGCTTCATTCTAATTAACACTATTTTACTTTTATTTACTGCAGAATAGCCATGTCTCTCACTCAATCCACACTTTTTTTAACAGCCCGGGCCTTTATTCACCAATATGATCAATGGGTCATTTTCTCCAATAGGCCTATCTATACCCATATATAGCCTATTCATATCTACAATATATATTGATTTGGCCATATTGTAGGGTTTCCTTATGTAATGATGACATAACCCATGACCACGTTTAACAATTACATTTCAATTCTTAATCCCACATGAATTAATATAAACCTGCAGTAGAATAATGAGTAAATCATATTTTCAGAACGGTAAAATCGGAGGATTACACACAATTCCCTATGACTAACAGAATCAAACAAAGCGAACGGCATGGCTTAGGGGGTAATGCTTTTTCTCTGGAACGCTAAATCATATCACAATGGAAAGGTGCGGCTTGGGAGCTCTACTTAGACTAAAACAGAAACGACATAGGGTAACTGTGTCATACAGCCTGACCATCAAATATGCTCAGAAACAAAGAGGCTTTATATTCCTTTGTTATTTCCTCTTATTAAACCTGAATAAACAGCTCACTGAGGTATTCCGCCTCAGTGAATGGTGTCATTCTATTTACCTGAGTCTTAACAGCCCGGGCATGTTTTCTGGGAATGGGAAACACCCACACCAAACACATCCCAGTGTCTGTGTGTCAGCACTGGAAATTGTTTTGTTTTCTCACACCTCTTCTCTTCTCTGACATGTATCCTAAGCACGTTCCACACACACACACACACACACACACACACACACACACACACACACACACACACACACACACACACACACACACACACACACACACACACACACACACACACACACACACACACACACACACACATACAGGCTCTCATCACTCGTCGTGTGCCTTGCAGACAATACATGATTCAAGGTGTGTGTGTGTGTGTGCGTGTGCGTGTGCGTGTGCGTGTGTGTGTGTGTGTGTGTTGGCCCACATGTTGAGCTGGTAGTTCCTGTGGCATGGAGGTCTGGTTCAGACAGCTCTTATCACTCTCTAAGGTGGCAAAGGGGCTCTCCCTAGAGAGAAAAAAACATCCCTTTTGTCTCAGTGGTAAAAAGGAGACATTCACATGTATCACCTTAATCCACTGATAATGAGGCCTCTTGAAAAGCAACTAGATAATCAAGCTGGACCGCTTGTGTATTGGCCTGGCATTGAGGTGGTTGTGTTGGGGTGTGAGGGGACAGGGGCTGTGGGGGGGAACAGGGTGAAGACACCAGGAGGACCCAGAACAAGGGGGGTAAACTCAAAGCCTGTTGGAAGTGCAGGAAATACTTAGTTAGAAAATATTTTTTATTCATTATCAAATATCACGATTATGCTTGTTTCATTATGGAATATTATGATCAATATTGTCATTATTTGTAGTTTCGGTTGTTGTCGTTTTAGTTGTTGTAATGGTATCAGGGGTTCGTACAACTTTTATAACAAATAATGACTTATACGAGTATTAAACGAGTACAGTTCTGTTGTGTTATCAATATGACCTAACCTTTTTCATGTGTTGCTTTTCCAGAGGGAATCCCATTGCGATTCGAGTGATCAGTAGTGACACCAATCATGGGCAGCAAAACTCTTCCAGCCCCGGTCCCCCTCCACCCCTCCCTGCAGCTGGCCAACTACTCCTTCCTCCAGGCCTCCAATGGCTTCCAGCTGCCCACGGACCAGGTCCCTGGCATCTATAGCTTCAGCGCCCTGCACGCCATCCACCTCCACCAGTGGACCCTGGGGTACCCTCCCTTTGGTGTCCCCCGCTGCACTTTCTCCAAGCTCCCAGCCCTGATGGACGGCCGCTTCCCCGGCTTGCCTTCCATCCCTATCTTCCCCCACCTGGTCCAGCACAAGGACCAGGCCGCTGCGGCCGCCACAGCAGCTACCTCCATGAATCTCCTTCAGGGCTCCAAGAACAAGCCCCAGCCACGCTTCGACTTCGCCAACCTGGCCACCGCCGCCACCCAGGAGGACCCGCTGAAGGCAGAGGACCTGAGCATAACAGGGGCAGCCGCCACCACTTCTCCTCGCCATGGCGGGCTAGGCTGTCTCATAGATGTAGCCAAGCTGTCGTCGCCCGAGCGCAAGCCTAGCCGTGGCCGCCTTCCCTCCAAGACCAAGAAGGAGTTTGTGTGCAAGTTCTGCGGCCGCCACTTCACCAAGTCCTACAACCTGCTTATCCACGAGCGGACACACACGGACGAGAGGCCGTACACCTGTGACATCTGCCACAAGGCTTTCCGGAGGCAGGACCACCTCCGAGACCACAGGTGAGACCTGCACTTTTCTATTTTCGAGGAAGTTCTATTTAATGAACGTGACGAATGAAGATAGATTGCTGCCAAAATGTTGTAAATGAATAAATCATATTTTATTGCATACTTTATTTATTGGCCACAGAACCTTCAACAGAAAAGCCCAGAACCCCATTCAGTTACACTGCTGTATAAGGCCTCTACATAAGAACTGCACAGGATATTAATACAAAATATATATTTTTAACTGTTTCTTAAATGGTCATATGTGCTATTGATTGATCATGTTGTGCTCCCTGACAGTGTCGTGCATCAGGGTTGAGGCCTGTTCCATTTGAATTCATTCCAGTCAAAGAAATGGAACAGCCCCAAATGTAATTGGTCACAAACCTGTTATGCATTGCTTTTGAATGTGTTATGTTGAATCAATTTCTAATCAAACTTCTAATTTCCCCAAGAGCGACAGACCAATTAAACGTAACGATAACGCGATTATATTTGATGCTGAATCGGCATTCAGGATCAGTATGTGGAAAAAGTATCAAATGAGATGGTTTAGCGGGCCAGTCAGTATCACCATACCTTTCATATGAGATGGTTTAGTGGGCCAGTCAGTATCACCATACCTTTCATATGAGATGGTTTAGCAGGCCAGTCAGTATCACCATACCTTTCATATGAGATGGTTTAGTGGGCCAGTCAGTATCACCATACCTTTCATATGAGATGGTTTAGCAGGCCCAGTCAGTATCACCATACCTCTCATATGAGATGGTTTAGTGGGCCAGTAAGTATCACCATACCTCTCATATAAGATGGTAACACCATACCTCTCATATGAGATGGTTTAGTGGGCCAGTCAGTAACACCATACCTCTCATATGAGATGGTTTAGCGGGCCAGTCAGTATCATCATACCTCTCATATAAGATGGTATAGTGGGCCAGTCAGTAACACCATACCTCTCATATGAGATGGTTTAACGGGCCAGTCAGTATCATCATACGTCTCATATAAGATGGTATAGTGGGCCAGTCAGTAACACCATACCTCTCATATGAGATGGTTTAACGGGCCAGTCAGTATCATCATACCTCTCATTAGAGATTGTTTAGTGGGCCAGTCAGTAACACCATACCTCTCATATGAGATGGTTTAGTGGGCCAGTCAGTAACACCATACCTCTCATATGAGATGGTTTAACGGGCCAGTCAGTATCATCATACCTCTCATTAGAGATTGTTTAGTGGGCCAGTCAGTAACACCATACCTCTCATATGAGATGGTTTAGTGGGCCAGTCAGTAACACCATACCTCTCATATGAGATGGTTTAACGGGCCAGTCAGTATCATCATACCTCTCATTAGAGATTGTTTAGTGGGCCAGTCAGTAACACCATACCTCTCATATGAGATGGTTTAGTGGGCCAGTCAGTAACACCATACCTCTCATATGAGATGGTTTAACGGGCCAGTCAGTATCATCATACCTCTCATTAGAGATTGTTTAGTGGGCCAGTCAGTAACACCATACCTCTCATATGAGATGGTTTAGTGGGCCAGTCAGTAACACCATACCTCTCATATGAGATGGTTTAACGGGCCAGTCAGTATCATCATACCTCTCATTAGAGATTGTTTAGTGGGCCAGTCAGTAACACCATACCTCTCATATGAGATGGTTTAGTGGGCCAGTCAGTAACACCATACCTCTCATATGAGATGGTTTAACGGGCCAGTCAGTATCATCATACCTCTCATTAGAGATTGTTTAGTGGGCCAGTCAACCTCTCAACTCCCTTTTCCTTTCTTATTTCTTTATCGTCTCCTATTCATTTGCAGCTATAGGTTGATAGCTGTGTTTGTGTGTTTGTTATGTTTCCTTACTCAACCCGGACTCTGTTATTGTTCTGCTCTGCCCTGCAGGTACATCCATTCCAAAGAGAAGCCCTTCAAGTGCCAGGAGTGTGGAAAGGGATTTTGTCAGTCCAGAACTCTAGCTGTCCACAAAACGCTGCACATGCAGGTGAAGGAACTAAAGCCATCCAAGATTAAGTGATGTCAATACATAAAAAAAGTGACTAGGGGACACTGGAAACAATAAGAGTGAAGACTAAAAAGGAGAACAAGACAAAATGACCAAAGACAGGGGGACATTGTGGAGCTGACCAAAGACAGGGGAGTTTGTGGAGCTGACCAAAGACAGGGGAGTTTGTGGAGCTGACCAAAGACAGGGGGGCATTGTGGAGCTGACCAAAGACAGGGGGACATTGTGGAGCTGACCAAAGACAGGGGACATTGTGGAGCTGACCAAAGACAGGGGACATTGTGGAGCTGACCAAAGACAGGGGACATTGTGGAGCTGACCAAAGACAGGGGACATTGTGGAGCTGACCAAAGACAGGGGACATTGTGGAGCTGTCCAAAGACAGGGGGACATTGTGGAGCTGACCAAAGACAGGGGAGTTTGTGGAGCTGACCAAAGACAGGGGGGCATTGTGGAGCTGACCAAAGACAGGGGGACATTGTGGAGCTGACCAAAGACAGGGGGGCATTGTGGAGCTGACCAAAGACAGGGGGACATTGTGGAGCTGACCAAAGACAGGGGACATTGTGGAGCTGACCAAAGACAGGGGACATTGTGGAGCTGACCAAAGACAGGGGACATTGTGGAGCTGTCCAAAGACAGGGGACATTGTGGAGCTCAAGTGCCTGGAACATAGAATGAGTAGAACATCTCTGAACTTGAACAAACTGAAGTTCTCTGAACAGAAGAAAAGTGATAGAAAAAGTTAAATGTTCACCAACAATTCACCAGCCAAGGAAGGAAGCCGTTGTGCTCATCGTGGGGAACGATTCTTCAGAGAGATTTGAAAATCCTGGATCTCTATGATGTATCCAGACAATATCCAGGAGCACCTTGTACCAGATCTAAGTGGTTTTTCCACATTTAGTTAAGAGATAATTAGGTTTAATGACTTTGAGGCAGTGTATTGGTTGGGCATGATGAAGCCCAATGGGGCGAATGGATCATACATCATAGATGTATGGAATGTGATCTTGATCTCTCTGACAAAGTTGACCTCTCAGACATTCCGAAAGACTCAAAATTACATTTTTTTGAAAGGGACATTTACGAGTCTAAAGCAGTCTTTGTAAAAAACAAAACAAACCAAAAAACAACTAAATTGGTTAAAGTCATGTCAGCATAACGTTATTCCTCTTCCAAAGCTTACATTCCAATGTTATTTTTTTGTATAATTGTATTTTTTGCACTTTAACCTGATTATTGATTATTTACATATATCACTGGATTCCTAAAACTTATTTTGAGAAAATAAATAGTAATTTTCTAAACAAAATCTATATTCTATTGTTGATTCTGGCTTCTTGTGAGAGGAATACTATCAAATACTTTTCCCATTTTTAATAATTGCCTTAGCATCTTTTAAAGTTTTGAGATGGAAATCAACTGTAAAAAATGTTTTGTTTTGTCATTTCCTGTAGTTGACACAGGACTTCTGTTATTGTGGTTTCCTTGTTACCAAAGTAGATCCCTTTAAATTACAACACCTAATAGGACCATTACATAAAGAGTATGGAGAGGGTTCCAGTGTGCATGCATGTGTATTGTGAGGTGTTGTAGTGGTCCTCATCCGAATGACAGCATTTAGAAGTGGATTTAACACCTGTCAACGTGACTTTGGTGGCTGATAGCTAACACTGTCAACATTAGGTGTTAACAGGACCATCAGACATGTATATTGTGAACATGAAAGAACAGGTACAAACAGATTAGGAGAAACCTTAGCATTTACCCTGCATCCTCTCCCTCGCTCATCCCTTTGGAAACTCTCACAAGTTGTAACTTACAACTATGTGAAAGATAGAATGAACAACACTAAAATATCAGTCATGTGATCCTAATAACATCTCAGTAGATGATCAAATTCTGCAAAATGTTTCCCTCGTTGTAGAAATCAAGTGCATGACACCCATTGACTGTATGTGATATGACAGCACAGCTAACACACATGCCCCCAAATGTAATGGAACTTTACCAGACATTTTCAGACTGTATAAAATCAGTATCAAAGTGCTGAAAAGGTTGCTTGATTTTTCCAGGCATGTTCTTGAAAGGAATGTTCTCAGATCATTTTCAAAACCGGATAAACAATGTTAGAGAAGAAAGACAACCTGTAATCTACCAGAACTGTTTCTGGGGAACAGCAACTGTCCTCTGAAACATTGTTTCCTTGTTCCAGGTTAGACAGAAAAGTGATCTGTCCAAGCATTTTGTAAGTTGAAAGGCATGTACAGACAGAAGGCAGCCAAATATTACTTTCAGTCTAGGGGCCAGGGGTTGGATTGGCCATCTGGCAATTCTGGCAAATGCCAGATGGACTGGACTCTTTTTTTAGTTGGGTGAGCTGGTTGAAATTGACACAGACACAAAATATTTTTTTTCATATACAAATAAGGCAATGAAAAAGGTAACATAGCCGGCGGTCCATCCCACTGGGCACACACTGGTTGAATCAACATTCTTTCCATGTCATTTCAATTAAATTACGTTGAACCAACGTGAAAAAGATGTTGAATTGATGTCTGTGCCCAGTGGGATGGGCCTGTTAAGATTTTTAAAGAAGACGTTTGCCAATTCCTCTATTATACTAATCTTAATGAGCCTTTGGCGGATTAGTGAGCAACTGCTGGCCCCCTACCAGGATGGGCCCCTACCAGGATGGGCCCCTATCAGGCTGTAATAATGAACACTTAGGGTGGGTGATGATTCAGGGGAACATGTTAGTCTGGAACCTTGTAATAGTAATGAACACTTATGGTAGGTGGTTATTCAGGGAAACAAGTTAGTCTGGAACCCTGTAATAGTAATGAACACTTATGGTAGGTGATGATTCAGGGGAACACATATTACAGGAACTCATTTTCAATATAGCCTATGTCATTAGTTTGGCTTTTATAACCTATATGACTTAAGAAGACGGCCAGCCAGCCAGCCAGCCAGCCAGCCAGCCAGCCAGCCAGCCAGCCAGCCAGCCAGCCAGCCAGCCAGCCAGCCAGCCAGCCAGCCAGCCAGCCAGCCAGCCAGACAGACAGACAGACAGACAGACAGACAGACAGACAGACAGACAGACAGACAGACAGACAGACAGACAGCACAACAGGGAGGCAAACCAAATGGCTAGACAGAGAAACAGTTATAGTGGTGAGTTGTATCTCCAGACATAGGACCAGTTATAGCGGTGAGTTGTATCTCCAGACAGAGGACCAGTTATAGTGGTGAGTTGTATCTCCAGACAGAGGAACAGTTATAGTGGTGAGTTCTATCTCCAGACAGAGGAACAGTTATAGTGGTGAGTTGTATCTCCAGACAGAGGACCAGTTATAGTGGTGAGTTGTACCTCCAGACAGAGGACCAGTTATAGTGGTGAGTTGTATCTCCAGACAGAGGAACAGTTATAGTGGTGAGTTGTATCTCCAGACAGAGGAACAGTTATAGTGGTGAGTTGTATCTCCAGACAGAGGACCAGTTATAGTGGTGAGTTGTATCTCCAGACAGAGGAACAGTTATAGTGGTGAGTTGTATCTCCAGAGGAACAGTTATAGTGGTGAGTTGTATCTCCAGAGGAAGAGTTATAGTGGTGAGTTGTATCTCCAGAGGAACAGTTATAGTGGTGAGTTGTATCTCCAGAGGAACAGTTATAGGGGTGAGTTGTATCTCCAGACGAACAGTTATAGTGGTGAGTTGTATCTCCAGACAGAGAAACAGTTATAGTGGTGAGTTGTATCTCCAGAGGAACAGTTATAGTGGTGAGTCGTATCTCCAGACAGAGGAACAGTTATAGTGGTGAGTTGTATCTCCAGAGGAACAGTTATAGTGGTGAGTTGTATCTCCAGACAGAGGAACAGTTATAGTGGTGAGTTGTATCTCCAGAGGAATAGTTATAGTGGTGAGTTGTATCTCCAGAGGAACAGTTATAGTGGTGAGTTGTATCTCCAGACAGAGAAACAGTTATAGTGGTGAGTTGTATCTCCAGACAGAGGAACAGTTATAGTGCTGAGTTGTATCTCCAGACAGAGGAACAGTTATAGTGGTGAGTTGGACCTCCAGAGGAACAGTTATAGTGGTGAGTTGTATCTCCAGACAGAGGAACAGTTATAGTGGTGAGTTGTATCTCCAGAGGAACAGTTATAGTGGTGAGTTGTATCTCCAGACAGAGGAACAGTTATAGTGGTGAGGTGTATCTCCAGACAGAGGAACAGTTATAGTGGTGAGTTGTATCTCCAGACAGAGGAACAGTTATAGTGGTGAGTTGTATCTCCAGACAGAAGAAGAGTTATAGTGGTGAGTTGTATCTCCAGACAGAGGAACAGTTATAGTGGTGAGTTGTATCTCCAGACAGAGGAACAGTTATAGTGGTGAGTTGTATCTCCAGAGGAACAGTTATAGTGGTGAGTTGTATCTCCATACAGAGGAACAGTTATAGTGGTGAGTTGTATCTCCAGAGGAACAGTTATAGTGGTGAGTTGTTTCTCCAGAGGAACAGTTATAGTGGTGAGTTGTATCTCCAGAGGAACAGTTATAGTGGTGAGTTGTATCTCCAGAGGAACAGTTATAGTGGTGAGTTGTATCTCCAGACAGAGGACCAGTTATAGTGGTGAGTTGTATCTCCAGACAGAGGAACAGTTATAGTGGTGAGTTGTATCTCCAGACAGAGGAACAGTTATAGTGGTGAGTTGTATCTCCAGAGGAACAGTTATAGTGGTGAGTTGTATCTCCAGACAGAGGAACAGTTATAGTGGTGAGTTGTATCTCCAGACAGAGGAACAGTTATAGTGCTATCTCCAGACAGAGGAACAGTTATAGTGGTGAGTTGTATCTCCAGAGGAACAGTTATAGTGGTGAGTTGTATCTCCAGACAGAGGAACAGTTATAGTGGTGAGTTGTATCTCCAGAGGAACAGTTATAGTGGTGAGTTGTATCTCCAGAGGAACAGTTATAGTGGTGAGTTGTATCTCCAGACAGAGGAACAGTTATAGTGGTGAGTTGTATCTCCAGACAGAGGAACAGTTATAGTGGTGAGTTGTATCTCCAGACAGAGGAACAGTTATAGTGGTGAGTTGTATCTCCAGACAGAGGAACAGTTATAGTGGTGAGTTGTATCTCCAGACAGAGGAACAGTTATAGTGGTGAGTTGTATCTCCAGAGGAACAGTTATAGTGGTGAGTTGTATCTCCAGACAGAGGAACAGTTATAGTGGTGAGTTGTATCTCCAGAGGAACAGTTATAGTGGTGAGTTGTATCTCCAGAGGAACAGTTATAGAGCTGAGTTGTATCTCTAGACAGTTATAGTTATAGTGTTAGAAGGTGCAACCTATGATAACAGTATGGTCTGGTGGTATGAAATCAATTGAAGTTGCACTGCAAACCATGCCTAAATTCCCCTGTTTCTGAAACAATAAGACAATTCAACACTAGCTCGTAAATCCCTAGAAACGGTACAGTACGCTACGGTGCTACCTCTTGGGGATTTGAAGCAAAAGCGTATCTCAACCATATGCGTGCAAAGACCTTTATTGCTTTACTCAGCGCCTCCTTGGAGACCTAAACCTACACTACACGGATGTTTCGTTGGGGATTCTAACCTGCAACTGGTTTGTTCTAATGTGCGTCCCAAATGGTGCCCTATTCCCTATTTAGTGCACCTCTTTTGACCAGGGCTCCGTTGTGCTCCATTTGTGACGCTGCTCTAGACTCCCCCCCCTTGACTTACCCGCCACACTGTCGTCACATGATCTCCAACACACTGGGACTGTTTGGAACGTGCCTGCAGTGAACCTTCTCAATCTATGTGTTGGAGTTATCCTGGGTCCGATAGTACTGATTAGGAAAAATGATGATCCAAATCTAAGTTATTATGAAGATCTAAACATACCCCATTTATAACCATATACCTTCAATCATACAGCCACATCTAGAAGAAGTACCTTCAATCATACAGCCACATCTAGAAGAAGTACCTTCAATCATACAGCCACATCTAGAATAAGTACCTTCAATCATACAGCCACATCTAGAATATGTACCTTCAATCATACAGCCACATCTAGAACTACCTTCAATCATACAGCCACATCTAGAAGTACCTTCAATCATACAGCCACATCTAGAAGTACCTTCAATCATACAGCCACATCTAGAAGAAGTACCTTCAATCATACAGCCACATCTAGAATATGTACCTTCAATCATACAGCCACATCTAGAACTACCTTCAATCATACAGCCACATCTAGAAGTACCTTCAATCATACAGCCACTTCTAAAAGTACCTTCAATCATTCAGCCATATCTTTAATAAGTACCTTCAATCATACAGCCATATCTAGAATAAGTACCTTCAATCATTCAGCCATATCTAGAATAAGTACCTTCAATCATACAGCCACATCTAGAAGAAGTACCTTCAATCATACAGCCACATCTAGAATAAGTACCTTCAATCATACAGCCATATCTACAAGAAGTACCTTCAATCATACAGCCACGTTTAGAAGAAGTACCTTCAATCATACAGCCACATCTAGAAGTACCTTCAATCATACAGCCACATCTAGAAGTACCTTCAATCATACAGCCACTTCTAGAAGTACCTTCAATCATACAGCCACTTCTAGAAGTACCTTCAATCATTCAACCATATCTAGAATAAGTACCTTCAATCATACAGCCACATCTAGAATAAGTACCTTCAATCATACAGCCATATCTAGAATAAGTACCTTCAATCATACAGCCATATCTAGAAGAAATCATGGGCGAAAATATTTAACACTTAAGATAAAACACATCCATAACTGTCACTAGCCAGGTAGCTGGAAGCTAACGTGAATATTCAGTTCTCAGGAAAGGTTACTAACGCGAGTGTAGTTCACCAAACCACCATTAATACTCATTACATCAACATAACATAGACATATCGAGCATTATAAAGCTTCATGTTATTTCCAATGTACATGTAACTGCCAAAATAAAAGAAACACTTGAGTAAATGAGGGATGCAAAGCATATTGAAAGCAGGTTGTTCCACGCCGGTATGGTCCCTGAGTTAATTAAGCAATTAACATCCCATCATGCTTAGGGCCACGTATAAAAATGTCCAGTTACCCATTAAAAGAGCTCAGTGACTTTGAAAGAGGGATCTCAAAGGAGCATAGGGGGTTTGAAAGGTTTTTTTTGTGTGTGTGTGTGTGTGTGTGTGTGTGTGTGTGTGTGTGTGTGTGTGTGTGTGTGTGTGTGTGTGTGTGTGTGTGTGTGTGTGTGTGTGTGTGTGTGTGTGTGTGTGTGTGTGTGTCACTCAGTCACCAGATCTCAACCCAATTGAACACTTCTGGGAGATTCTGGAGTGGTGTCTAAGACAACATTTTCCACCTCCATCAACAAAACACCCAAATTATGGAATTGCTCATGGAAGAATGGTGTAACATACCTTCAATAGAGTTCCAGAAACGTATAAAATCTATGCTAAGGAGCACTGAAGCTGTTCTTGTGACTTGTGGCGGTCCAGCGCCCTGTTAAAACACTTTATATTGGTGTTTCCTTTATTTTGGCAATTACCTGTATATTATAGTGCAATTATGTCAGAAATGCAATGAACAATGTTACAAGATCCGCACAAAGAAAATGTTGCATGTTGTTCATCAAATGAGCTATATTGAACAAAAAAAACAAACACAACATGTAAAGTGTCTCATGTTTCATGAGTTGAAATAAAAGATCCCAGAAATGTTCCATACGCACAAAAAAGCGTATTTCTCCAAAATGTTGTACACACATTTGTTTACATCTCTGTTCATGAGCATTTCGCCTTTGCCAAGATAACCCATCCACCTGACAGGAGTGGCATATCAAGAAGCTGATTAAACAGTATGATCATTACACAGGTGCACCTTGTGCTGGGGACAATAAAAGGCCCCTTTAAAATGTGCAATTGTGTCACACAACATAATGCCACAGATGTCTCATGTTTTGAGCGAGCGTGCAATTGGCATGCTGACTGCAGGAATGTCCACCAGAGCTGTTGCCAGATCATTTGATGTTAATTTCTATACCATAAGTCTCCTCCAACGTCATTTTAGAGAAATTGGCAGTACGTCCAACCAGCCTCACAACCGTAGACCACATGTAACCACGTCAGCCCAGGACCTCCATATCCGGCTTCTTCATCTGTGGGATCTTCTGAGACCAGCACCGGGACAGCTGATGAAACTGGATTTGCACAACCAAAGAATTTCTGCACAAACTGTCAGAAACCGTCTCAGGGAAGCTCATCTGCGTGCTCATCGTCCTTACCAGGGTCTTGACCTGACTGCAGTTCGGCGTCGTGACCGACTTCAGTGGGCAAATGCTCACTTTTGATGGCCACTGGCACACTGGAGAAGTGTGCTCTTCACAAATTAATCCCGGTATGGCGTCGTGTGGGCAAGCGGGTTGGCTGATGTTAATGTTGTGAACAGAATTCCCCATGGTAGCGGTGGGGTTATGATATGAGCAGGCATAAGCTACTGTCAATGAACACAATTGCATTTTATTGATGGCAATTTGAATCCACAGAGATACCATGATGAGATCCTGAGGACCATTGTCGTGTCATTCATCTGCCGCCATCACCTCATGTTTCAGCATTATAATGCACGGTCCCATGTCGCAAGGATCTGTATACAATTCTTGGAAGCTGAAAATGTCCCAATTCTTCCATGGCCTGCATACTCACCAGACATGTCACCTATCGAGCATGTTTGGGATGCTCTGGATCGACGTGTACGACAGCGTGTTCCTGTTCCCGCCAATATCCAGAAAATTTGCACACAGCCATTGAAGAGGAATGGAACAGCATTCCACAGGCCACAATCAACAGCATGATCAACTTTATGTGAAGTAGATGTGTTGTGCTGCATGAGGCAAATGGTTGTCACACCAGATACTGACTGGTTTTCTGATCCACGCCCCTACCTTTTTCTTTTAAGGTATCTGTGACCAACAGATGCATATCTTTATTCCCAGACATGTGAAATGTATAGACTAGGGCCAAATCAATTTATTTCAATTGACTAATTTTCTTGTACTTTATGAACTGTAACTGACTAAAATCGTAGAAATTGTTGTGTTGCATGTTGCGTTTTATTTGTGTTCAGTGTAGATTTTTCCTATAGGGTAGTTTAAAATCAGTTTCATATGACGTCAACACTACATGTCAAGTGTGCTTTAATGCTTTAAACATGCTCTAGGAAGCTGTTACGAAATGAGCTGGTTGTGTCATGAATACATTTTAGTATATAAAGTGTACATTTTTGCCGATGTAGACATGGATACATTTGTTTAGAGCATTTCCTAGGAATCTAAATCTTTGCACATTATAGTTTCCACCTTGAAATCATACTACTAAATGCTGTGCACACATATAGAACCATTGTGATTCTTGAAATTCAAAATATTCCAATCCAGAGACAATTTTGGTTAACTTTGTGTCAATTCAGTGTTCATTATTGCACACTGTACTGTTTGCTATCAGTTCAGTTTGCTTTGAGCACACTACTTTGCTGTGTTCTCATAATTGCGTTGTTTGCATTTGACTTCAATTGTCACGGCTGTCAGAAGGAGCGGACCAAGGTGCAGCGTGTTTGTAATTCCACATTATTATTTATTCGTGAAACGTAATGCAATACACTAAATAACTGAATATACAAAAACAACAAACCGTGACGCAGAGCGAAACAAACACTACTCAAAAAATAATAACCCACAAAACAGGGGAAGCGAAAAACCCTTACTTAAATATGATCTCTAATCAGAGGCAACGAGGATCAGCTGCCTCCAATTAGAGATCAACCCAAACAATCCCAACATAGAAATATAAAAACTAGAACTTAAACATAGAAATAGAAAACATAGAACAACCCAAAACACCCCCTGTCACGCCCTGACCTACTCTACCATAGAAAATAACCACTTACTATGGTCAGGACGTGACATCAATCAATTCAGTCGTTGTTGTTCTGAACATGCCCACCCACATAATCTTTACATGACATTGCACAACACTCATTAACATTTGTCTTATGCAGTGCAATACATTATGCTGTTATCACAGTGCAATGAGTACAGTGGGCACGTACAGTGTGTTGGATAATTACATGTGTATGAATAGTATTAAACTAACGGATTGAGTCCACTAATCTGCGTTTTTAAAGACCATTGGAATGTCTTCAACAAGTGTTTTTTGACTATTATATTGGTCCTGGTGACTGCTGAAGAAACTACCATAGGGCAGATCGGGCAAATGCCAGACGGCCTGGTCTATCTTCAGCCCAATGGGCCTATCTAAATATTATTGGACTAGTGGTGGGCCAGTGTGTTGGAAATGCCCGGGCCGATTTCTGGTCCCAGTCTGTCCCTGAATCCAGACCCATATGGAATGTTCTGAGCTCCAGTATTACATCTTAACATTGCATTGTGTAGCAACATGAAAAGCTCCAGCAGTTCCATTAAAACGCTGGCTAGGCAAAAGTGAGTGATGGAGAGGCAACACACACTGTATATATATATATACACAACACATACGTCAATATAAAAGTATGTTGAGTGTTACGCCCCTGAATTATTACAAAGGCTGAGAATATATATTTAACTTCTATGGCTGATGTAGTTGATGACATCATAGTATACGTTTCAGAGAGACTGAGCATTTTGTTAAACACACAATCATGGAAACTACATACAAAAATGCTACCTATCCAAATAGCTTTCAAATATATCTGTCTCTTTGTCCCTACAACAGTGCAATACTAAGACTGTAAATATAATGAACAAAAATATAAATGCAACATGGAACAATTTCAAAGATTCGTATTGAGTTACAGTTCATACAAGGAAATCAGTCAATTGAAATGAATTCATTAGGCCCTAATCTATGGATTTAGCATGACTGGGAATACAGATATTCATCTGTTGGTCACAGATACTTTAAAAAACCATGGGCCTCACAACGGACCTCACGGCACGCGTCATAGTATCCCTGTGCATTCAAATTGCAGTTGATAAAATGCAATTGTGTTCATTGTAGTTTAAACCTGCCCATAACATAACTCTGCCCCCACCGTGGGGTACTCTGTTCACAACGTTGACATTAGTAAAACGCTCTCCCACACGATGCCTTACACAAGGTCTGGTGTTGTGAGGCATGTTGGACATACTGCCAAATTCTCTAAAACAACGAGGGAGGCAGATTATGGTAGAGAAATGAACATTCGTGCCAATTACACGCTCCCTCAAAACTTGGGACGCCTGTTGCATTGTGTTGTGTGACAAAACTGCACATTTTAGAGTGGCCTTTTATTGTCCCCCAGCACAAGGTGCACCTATGTAACGATCATGATGTTTAATCAGCTTCTTGATATGCTACACCTGTCAGGTGGATGGATTATTTTGGCAAAGGATAAATAATTACTAACAGGGATGTGATCAAATTTGTGCACAACATTTGAGAGAAATAAGCTTTTTGTGTATATGAAACGTTTCTGGGATCCTTTATTTCAGCTCATGAAACATAAGAATAACACTTTACATGTTGCGTTTATATTGTTGTTCAGTGTAAGTGGTAGGATTACAAGGTGGGAACTATAATGTGGATTTAGGATTTAGATTCCTAGGAAATGTTCTAAACACATGTATCCATGTCTACATCGGCAAAAATGTACACTTTATTTACCAAAAATTACTCATGACAAAACCAGCACATCCATAACAGCTCCCTAGAGCATATTTAAAGCATTCAAGCCCACTTGACATGTCGTGTGTATGTCAAATGGAACTAAATTAAACTACCCTATAGGAAAGATCTATGTTACATCATTACATGTGCATGAAGCCTTTTCCTGAAGTTCACCTTTTCTGTCAATGGGGACACTGCAGCGCTACCATGCTCTTTCCGTTTCTCCCAGGCAGCGCACGTAGTTTAGAGTGAGGCTTTTTCATCCTTACAAACAAGTAACTTGAAGGGAGGATTTTTAACCCTTACAAACAAGTAGGTTAAAATCTGTCTTTACTCATTATATTTTTCAGTACAGCTCATCATCCAAACAACAAATGCATGTATTGAAAAACTGTAGCTTTTCCTATATCTGGCACCAGAGGACAGTTTCTGTAGCTACCCGTCTGTGGTCGTTCCACTAACTCAGCAGTGGACTTTAGTATAGCAAGCTACCGTAAGCCTTTGGGGTTGATATATAGCTTTCGTTTATATACCCAGTGCAGTCCTTACGGCAACAGGAGGTACAGTTTCTCACTACATCACTACAACACAATAACATTATTAGATGTAAAACCATATAGATTACATAGGGGCGTACCTAGTCAGTTGTACAACTGAATGAATTCAACTGAAATGTGTCTTTTGCATTTAACCCAACCCCTCTGATATGTCTCCTGTTGTTCACCCTGTTGCTCACCCTTTAGTTAACCCAGTTATTCACCCTGTTATTCACCCTGTTGCTCCGTCTGTTATTCACTCTGTTGACCACTCTGTTTACCACCCTGTTATTCACCCTATTGCTCACCCTTTAGTTAACCCAGTTGTTCACCCTGTTGTTCACCCAGTTATTCACCCTGTTGTTCACCCTGTTGTCCACCCTGTTGTCCACCCTGTTGTTCACCCAGTTATTCACCCTGTTGCTCACCCTTTTGGTCACCCTTTAGTTAACCCAGTTATTCACCCTGTTATTCACCCTGTTATTCACCCTGTTATTCACCCTGTTGCTCAGCGCTCCTCCAGCCGCCAAGAACTCATCAGTCCGTCAACATCTCTCTGTCTGACCCTCCGGTGTGACAAGCCAGGGACACATACTGTACTGTACTGCCATCCACACTAACACACACACACACACACACACACACACACACACACACACACACACACACACACACACACACACACACACACACACACACACACACACACACACACACACACACACACACACACACACACACACACACACACACACACACACACACACACACACACACACACACAAGCACACACACACATACAAGCACACATACACACACATGCAAGCAGGCAGCGGCAGCCTTGGGACAGTGTACATGACACTTCCCTAGTCTGGCCTGCCATTGCAGGTGGCTGAGAGGACAAGGATGACACCGGTGCTCTTCATAACAAAGCCCTACTCCCTCCCTGCAAAGGGGTGGAATTGTACATTAAGGTAAGGTAGTCTCTTAAAATGTAGGGATCTACCACATTATGAAAAGGTTGTCAAGCTTTTCGATCAAATGTGACCTTTGTCAGACAATACCTGACTCCTATAGCCTCTTAGCAGCACTTTTACCTCTGTGGCTGACAGAGTTGTAATTCACAACTACTGTACAAATAGAATGATTTAGGGCAGGCTCCCAGAAGACTGTGCAAGGGGTCAATGTGTGTGTGTGTGTGTGTGTGTGTGTGTGTGTGTGTGTGTGTGTGTGTGTGTGTGTGTGTGTGTGTGTGTGTGTGTGTGTGTGTGTGTGTGTGTGTGTGTGTGTGTGTGTGTGGGTCAGCAAAGATTGTATATTATATTGACAAGATATTCGAGTGACTGCTCTAAGAATGGAAATACAGGTCCTCATAGATGGAAGGCAGACGAGAGGAGGCGAGACTAGGTGGGACCATTCAAGCCAATAAGAGAGCAGATACACGTGTGAACAACAGCCCATAGAGATAGATAGAGGACTCATCTTTGTATCTGTGCCATTATAGCATCTGTGACAGCACAGGCAGCACCATCTCCATTTTAAAATAGTAAATGTTCTTCTTCTTCATTCGCTGATTGCTCCCAACTCATAGGAATCCTCACCCAGTTGACTACTTCAAAATTGTGGAAGCCCTTCAATGGCAATGTCCATGCTAAAACAGGTTAAACCATGAGGAGTCCTGTATCTATCTTTACAACTACAGGGACAGCTCCGATATAAAGTAGTTTTTTTTCTCAGTTTGCCGAAATGCCACGTGCATCCACGTATGCACTTATATCAGTGTATTCGTAACACCTAACAAAACTTCTATTTGATCAAATAAGCCTCACGTAGCAAATTAGCAATGACATTTTCTGTTGACGAAATTCGACACACTCTCATTGACCTCCATAATACAATTCCTCACTTTGTAGCCTAATTTTTGTGTACAGATTTTGGGAGGAGTTAAACATCTCGCTTTGCCTCTTCCTCTCTGGGGTCAGTGTTATGGGCAGCTGCATCCAGTAGACGGTGGCCTTTGTGATGACACGTTTAATGCCCCAGGCCGGGGAGTAAGGTAGAGGGCGGCAGGATGAGCGGACGAGGGACTGACAGACACAGCGGCCGAGGGGGAACAGTTCAGCCGCGACATGTCCGCCCTGGCTTCCTCCTGCAAGGAAAAGGGAAACCAGTGTGACACAGAAAAACTGCTCCCCTAATATAGAAAATAACAAGGGGAAGGCCAGGAAGGTGAAAGCGGGTCTCGATGAAAATCACTTCCTCTTGGTGTGTGGCCTCCTCACCTTTTTGAGAGAGACACAATAGCACTGGGTCCCATTCGACCATAGAGCTATATGTTAAGGCTGTTAGTCATAAGCCTATAGCTCGCTTAAGGGTGAATTAAAGGTGATGCGTGTGTAACTGTATGACCTAATACATATAAACACTGTCATATGACTAAGAGCATTTCCAAATGCCCATGTCAAAAGGAGACACATTTGCTGTGAATTTTTCAAGTGAGCCCCACAAAAACGTGGTAAAACTCACAACGGATTTCAATTTCATATCACTCCTTTCTGACAGCCCAACGAGCCTCAAAAAAGTTAACGTTTTCTGGCTCTCTTTCAACAAGTAATCTGAATTTGATTTGACTTTTATTTCACAGAGGAGTAAGAATGCGAGCCCATTCCTCATTTACGATAACTAGTCTGGGAAAAGGGAGCGAGTTAAGTTAAAGTACGTGTAGTTCGCTATGTGCCTTATGAGACAATGGGTACTCAAACAATTCAATACATGTTAGGGCTCATCATTAGTGTGTTAAAGGCCATGTGACTGCCTGTTTCTATCAGGCGTCAACTCCCTCTTTACAGGGTGCACTGCAATGCAAATCAAAAGCACTTACAAAAGTGTTACCCGAAAATCCATGATCCTCCTGAGACCCAGCAATTTATTTTGTCCGCTCGAATGGACATTGGCTTTTGGTCGGTATCATTGAGGCCATACATGCCACTGTGTTAAGACCTGTTGTACCTTTGAGAGGACATTCTGGGCTTTTCAATGATACCACATGACCTTGATAACTTTTTCTTCCTGGTTTTTTTAAATGGCTGCCGAACACAAAATAGCAATTGTGTGTAATTATACATTTTGTGAGTTTGATATTCAACATTGCTTCTAGTAAGTATCTCAGGAAAAGTTTGGTGAGTTTTCAGAGCAGTGTACTTTTTTTCACATTAAATATTTAACTAGGCAAGTCAGTTAAGAACAAAATCTTACTTACACTGGGCCAATTGTGCACGGCCCTTTGACATTCCCAATCACAGCCAGATGTGATACAGTCTGGATTTGAACCAGGGACTGTAGTGACACCTTTTGCACTGAGATGTAGTGCCTTAGACCCCTGCGCCACTCGGGAGCTCTAGTAAGTAGGAGCTACAGTAAATAATACATGCCCTCTGTAGTGGACGTCAGCTTGTTAATAAATGTCCTCTGTATTGTATTATCAACCATATTCCTTATGTCCACTGCAGTACACGTACAATACAAATCTTTTAATATATATTTTTCACAATTCTTAAAAAAACAATAAACAAACACCTATGTGATGTAAAGAAAATTACATTCCCAAAATGTTTTTTTTTGTTGTTGTTGCTGGGTCCCAGGAGACTATGTGCAATTGAGTGAATTGAGAGAGAGGAAAGGAAATTGAGCAATTTTGAGCATAAACATGGAGTAAACTTGGTTTGGCCTTGGAAGAATGACAAAGCATACTTTATGACGCTATTACAATTAAGGATACATAAAAGTTCACCTAGCAAACCTTCAATAGCTCTACTGTACAAGACAGTGGTAAAGAAAAAAAAACGTATTGAGCAATTTTTGGTGAGTTCAAAGTCAGAATTATATCTAATGGTCGATTAAACCAATGGCTGGACTATGGGAAAATGTCAGAGTAAGGACAAAAGAGAAAAATAAAACATTGTGGAAGGAGAAAGTCAGATTGTACACATTATCTAAGCACAGCCTGGATTCTACTTTTTAGACCCTAAAAATAACAGGAAGTGATTATCTATCCCGATGGAGCGATTTATTTTCTCCAGACAATCAATCCGTCCATTTGAAACAATAAGGCAGTAACAAGTAACTGTGATCTGACTGTATGGAAGGGTGCCCAGTAGGACCTGCCTCATCAAGTGATATCCAACAACACCAAAAAGCTCATAAAGTTAGTCTTGAGTTAACACTTAGTGAATCAGCGTGATCCTCTACCAGATCAGTCCATTACTTTAAGCTTTGACAGGCCCAGAGCAAAACTGTTCCCATGCCCAAAATGCTGATTTATTTCGTAAAATACACATTTATGGCCGTTAAACAACTCCATGATGTAATTGAAAGCAACAAGCTAAAAAATATAATTCAAAGATAATTTCAGTGTGCCTAAGGCACTAAAAATGCAGGCTGATGCCAAAGGGTGGGAGAGAAATTACACTTTCAACTATAATAGGTGATAGTGGTCAAATACTGTGCAAGAGAGAAAAATCCCTGCATGTAATTTGTTTGGAGTTTTCACATTTTAAATCACAAGGGTATAGCTGGATTCTTGTCTGAAATAAATGTATCCTTATTCTCAGTATGCTGTACTGTACATGCATAAATCATCTTAAGAACATACAAGATTTCAAGTTAAAGGCGCACTTTGGAAGTTAAGTTGCTAATTGTTTACTGCACATTTTTTCTTGAGTATTGACCGTGGAGTCAACCTTAGTTTTATGCTAACAAACTGACTTTGCAATATAAGCTTCTATTTTTTTATGGGCGTGGGAGAAGTGTCGCTTTCTGTCCAATGAGGTCATTTCTGGACATTTCTTCTGGCCGTTGAGGGGCAATGTCTGTCGCAAGAGTACCGCCAAATCTTCTGTCATGTAACTTTAACAAAAATGCATCAATGCAACTCTTGTATATCATTGAAAATATTAAAGTAAGGCAACTTTTGAACAGGGTCAGGGTTATGGCAGTTCTCCATCTGTAGAACAGGGTCTGGGTTATGGCAGTTCTCCATCTTTAGAACAGGGTCTGGGTTATGGCAGTTCTCCATCTGTAGAACAGGGTCTGGGTTATGGCAGTTCTCCATCTGTAGAACAGGGTCTGGGTTATGGCAGTTCTCCATCTGTAGAACAGGGTCTGGGTTATGGCAGTTCTCCATCTGTAGAACAGGGTCTGGGTTATGGCAGTTCTCCATCTGTAGAACAGGGTCTGGGTTATGGCAGTTCTCCATCTTTAGAACAGGGTCTGGGTTATGGCAGTTCTCCATCTGTAGAACAGGGTCTGGGTTATTGCAGTTCTCCATCTGTAGAACAGGGTCTGGGTTATGGCAGTTCTCCATCTTTAGAACAGGGTCTGGGTTATGGCAGTTCTCCATCTTTAGAACAGGGTCTGTGTTATGGCAGTTCTCCATCTGTAGAACAGGGTCTGTGTTATGGCAGTTCTCCATCTGTAGAACAGGGTCTGGTTATGGCAGTTCTCCATCTTTAGAACAGGGTCTGGGTTATGGCAGTTCTCCATCTTTAGAACAGGGTCTGGGTTATGGCAGTTCTCCATCTTTAGAACAGGGTCTGGGTTATGGCAGTTCTCCATCTGTAGAACAGAGTCTGTGTTATGGCAGTTCTCCATCTGTAGAACAGGGTCAGGGTTATGGCAGTTCTCCAATTGTAGAACAGGGTCTGGGTTATGGCAGTTCTCCATCTTTAGAACAGGGTCAGGGTTATGGCAGTTCTCCATCTGTAGAACAGGGTCTGGGTTATGGCAGTTCTCCATCTTTAGAACAGGGTCAGGGTTATGGCAGTTCTCCATCTTTAGAACAGGGTCTGGGTTATGGCAGTTCTCCATCTTTAGAACAGGGTCTGGGTTATGGCAGTTCTCCAATTGTAGAACAGGGTCTGGGTTATGGCAGTTCTCCATCTTTAGAACAGGGTCTGGGTTATGGCAGTTCTCCAATTGTAGAACAGGGTCAGGGTTATGGCAGTTCTCCATCTTTAGAACAGGGTCTGGGTTATGGCAGTTCTCCAATTGTAGAACAGGGTCTGGGTTATGGCAGTTCTCCATCTGTAGAACAGGGTCTGGGTTATGGCAGTTCTCCATCTTTAGAACAGGGTCTGGGTTATGGCAGTTCTCCATCTTTAGAACAGGGTCTGGGTTATGGCAGTTCTCCATCTTTAGAACAGGGTCTGGGTTATGGCAGTTCTCCATCTGTAGAACAGGGTCTGGGTTATGGCAGTTCTCCAATTGTAGAACAGGGTCTGGGTTATGGCAGTTCTCCATCTTTAGAACAGGGTCTGGGTTATGGCAGTTCTCCATCTGTAGAACAGGGTCTGGGTTATGGCAGTTCTCCATCTTTAGAACAGGGTCTGGGTTATGGCAGTTCTCCATCTGTAGAACAGGGTCAGGGTTATGGCAGTTCTCCATCTGTAGAACAGGGTCTGGGTTATGGCAGTTCGCCACCGTGCCTTTCAGGCTATGCAATTCCCCTGCTACATTAAAAAGACTGGTGGAGAAAGTGCTGTCTGGTGTCCCTGCAAAGAGGCTCCTGCTGTATCTACAGACGATCCTCTGAAACTGTAACTCTCTCTCCATATTCACTTTGATTTGATATGCACATTTGACATGTTATTCTATGGTCTACAGAAAGAGCTTACATGGAATGTTGAGATAAAGTGAAAGACGTAGGGTGATATTTTCCAGCATTTTTCCAGTGGCAGCCTTTTACGAACTGCCAATGTAAAAATCTTTCCACTAAGATTGTTTGCTGTACAATAATATTGTTCCCCTATGATACACTGCAAACTTTGAAGAATAAATATTAAGCCGTAACCAAATACAAACATTTAGATACATGACTTTTGAGCAACAGGCCTCAAAACAAAGCCTCAACACATGGATCACACTGTGATGACTCACCAAATAATTAACTCATAAATACAAGGTGCACAATTAAAAGGAGAAAAATGTCACTCTCAATCGCAGTGGAAGAATACCCGATACCCGAAATCATATTTATTGGCTGTTACAGTCGGCCTGTGTGGTATTATGTGTCGTAGTTCCTGAAATCATTTGTTGGAGAATAAATGCAATTTTTTACAGTTGTGAAATAAAAAGGCACGTCAAGTTCCGTCATGTATTCCAGGTTCTTTCCGCTGAACCCAGAAAGCCTTGTGTGACTCCTTTGAATATGGATTCGACTGAATCCCCACCCTCCCTTAGTACCCTACATCTCGCCAGTTCCCCAACCCCTGGAAAGACCCTCCGGTGTCCGCCACCTCTAACAAATCATTATAGCCCAGTCTGCGCTGGCAACACACATAACTGTTTGGCAACCGGAATAGAAGTTAGAAAAACTAGGCCTGTAAACCGAGGCCGTTGGCTACTTCTAACACAATGCTAATGAGGCGTGCTAGGGATTTTGTAGCCTTCACCCTCTGGAGCAAAAGTCCACTCTCAAAATACTCCCTTATTGCCATTAATTATGGCAAACATGGTAATTGGTAATATCCTTATTACTGTTATGTATTATTTTGTTGATTGTCATTTTTACAAGGACAACAAATTGGTGGTGTTGGCTGCCATAGATTTCTGCAGATAGGTCCTGGGGGTACTTCTCCAGTCCTATAATATTAAGACAATATCAGGAGCAGGAAGATTTGACTGGGCCTGACTTTGATTGTTCATGGGAATAAAAATGTTGCATTTGGACTTTTTCAATTTGAGTATGTCTCTTTCTCAGGGTTTTGGATGTGGTAGCATATGTTAGTGGTTTGTATAATTCCCCACGTGTATCCCCCCCAGTCTCGACCCAAACAGAACCAAGTTGGCCTTTCATCAAAAATTGGTTCTGGTTTTTTCGAAGATGGTGCCCTCTCCAACAGACCAGACGTGTGTTTTGGTTGAGGGGAAAACGCCAGTCGCTGCACGGAAAAATCTGTGCACTCCTCTTTTAAGTGAAATGAGTTCTCCCAGTTTGTGGGTAGCTCCTCTGCTGGAGACTAACAAAGCTGTCTGAATCAAGTGCCTTGTCTTCTAGCCAGTGGTTCTGATGATTTGTCACAGAAGATTGGGTTACATGGTGGTGACAGCGAATAGAAAATCTCTGTGGTTGGTATTGCATTAGCATGACGCTAACAGGGGGGCAATGCCAATTACCTTAATCAGAAGGCTGGTTCAATTCCATCGGGCCCTCAAGGAGGTATGCAAGTCTACATGAACATTGATTCCTTGATCCTTGAGATGGCTCCTATTTACAGAAAAAGTAAACAATATTTTCCTGTGTTCATGCTCATTTTCATTATTGGATAACGAGTACTACTAATAATGTTGAATTTAATCTATTTTCGAATATTGTTCCCCTTGGTAGTAAATACCCAGATCAAATTAAAGTTAATCTTTTCCCAACCCACTGCTCAGACAAACAAATCAACTTTCTGTGGTGTTTAACAAGTTCTTAGAGATTAATTTATTCAGATGAACTCTGGGGAAAGGTAGCGAGCTTGGCTACAGCTATAAGGGCTTCTCTCTGTACGTCCATTTTGTGATTTTAAGATAGGTGCACACACTGTATATAGATTTTCTATTGTATTATTGACTGTACGTTTGTTTATGTGTAACTCTGTGTTGTTGTTTTTGTCGCACTGCTTTGCTTTATCTTGGCCAGGTCGCAGTCCATGTGTCACATCCTGACCATGGTAAGCTGTTATTTTCTATGGTAGAGTTGGTCAGGGCGTGACAGGGGAGTGTATTCTATGTGTTCTATTTCTATGTTGTTAGGTTCTAGTTTTGGTATTTCTATGTTGGTTTGTTTGGTATGATCTCCAATTAGAGGCAGCTGGTCCTCGTTGTCTCTAATTGGAGAGCATACTTAAGTAGAGGTTTTTCTACCTGGGTTTTGTGGGTGATTATTTTTGAGTAGTGTTTGTTTCACCTCTGTGTCACGCTTTGTTGTTTTTGTTTATTCAGTTTATTTCATGTATTGCATAGTTTCACAGAGTAAATAAAATGTGGACCGACACACACGCTGCACCTTGGTCCTCTTCTCCTTTTGACAACTGTGACAAAATGAGAACTTGTTCTCAAGTGGCCTACCTGGTTAAATAAAGGTGAAATAAAGAAAAATGTAAAAAAGCTACCAAAATAGTCCACTTAACATTGTTTTCAATGTGTCCACTGTCACCAAAACATCAGCAAAGCGTTAATGGTATTGTACACAACCATGTCCATAACCACATGCTAAAAATCTCGGTATTATCTGTGGAAACAAACAACACTCAATTGGCCTCCCAGGCCTATTGAGTGTTCGGCATGTTGATGTGGAATTCTAACTTAGGCTTGGCTGCCTAAAAACTGTTTTGTATTTTGGCCCTTTAATGTAAAAAGGAAGTCTATATGGTGTTGTAAAATCCTGGGCCAAAATATATCAGAGGGGTTGCACAATAATGAAGGCATTCAAGCATTTTACAAGGATAAGAAGGTTCCAGACTTCTTTCTAATCAGAACACACTGAGGTATGCGCTCATCCATGGTCTTCTAGCTTCTGATTCCTTTGAATCACTAAACCACTGTGGTGGTTTATAGATACTGGCGTTGCTGTTATTGTTATCCAAAAGGCATTTTGAATAGTTTCAGGATTTGACACCACATAAATGACATCACACTGGTAGTAAAGGTATGAGAAGTCTGCTCTGACTACGGGGATAATCCTTTGGCTGTCGCAAATAATGACATTTTCGATCATGATGGTGACATCTTGTGTCTTTGCCACGTTCATGTCTTGGTATTGTAGCGACCTTAACCCAACCTTAACCCAACCTTAACCCAACCTTAACCCAACACCTAGCAACCTCGCCAAGAAGTTCAGTTGACAGGCACTGGACCCGGGTTCGAGACCCAGTCGGCGCTACCCCCCCCAAATTCGCCACATTGGTGTCAGAAGTGGGATGGCGCCCTTGAGGCCATTGGAGACGCGTATACCCGTGAGGGACTTGGTGTAGAGAAGCGTGGGAACACATTCCCCCTGAAGGAAGGGGGGTAGTGTAGTAACCTTCACACAACCCCTAGCGACCTTGTCAATAGATGTCTTGGTGTACCAGCGTTTGGTTGTCAGTCGCTGGACCCGGCTTCCAGTCTCAGTTGTTGATACCCTCTGAATTTGCTAAAGAATCTTTCATTATAACTCTGACTACATCCAGTTATTCATTATTCAGTCTATGGCTCTGACTTTGATCATTATCTTGAAGAACAGCTGGTATCGTAAAGGTACATTGTGGTATTTTAGTTTCTAATAGTGAACATGAAATTAATCTCTGATTTTAACTACAGTGGGGGGAAAAAAGTATTTGATCCCCTGCTGATTTTGTACGTTTGCCCACTTACAAAGAAATGATCAGTCTATAATTTTAATGGTAGGTTTATTTGAACAGTGAGAGACAGAATAACAACAAAAAAATCCATAAAAACGCATGTCAAAAATGTTATAAAATGATTTGCATTTTAATGAGGGAAATAAGTATTTGACCCCTCTGCAAAACATGACTTAGTACTTGGTGGCTGCAATCACAGAGGTCAGACGTTTCTTGTAGTTGGCCACCGGGTTTGCACACATCTCAGGAGGGATTTTGTCCCACTCCTCTTTGCAGATCTTCTCCAAGTCATTAAGGTTTTGAGGCTGACGTTTGGCAACTCGAACCTTCAGCTCCCTCCACAGATTTTCTATGGGATTAAGGTCTGGAGACTGGCTAGGCCACTCCAGGACCTTAATGTGCTTCCTCTTGAGCCACTCCTTTGTTGCCTTGGCCGTGTGTTTTGGGTCATTGTCATGCTGGAATACCCATCCACGACCCATTTTCAATGCCCTGGCTGAGGGAAGGAGGTTCTCACCCAAGATTTGACGGTACATGGCCCCATCCATCGTCCCTTTGATGCGGTGGAGTTGTCCTGTCCCCTTAGCAGAAAAACACCCCCAGAACTTAATGTTTCCACCTCCATGTTTGACGGTGGAGATGGTGTTCTTGGGGTCATAGGCAGCATTCCTCCTCCTCCAAACACGGCGAGTTGAGTTGATGCCAAAGAGCTCCATTTTGGTCTCATCTGACCACAACACTTTCACCAGTTGTCCTCTGAATCGTTCAGATGTTCATTGGCAAACTTCAGACAGGCATGTATATGTATTTTTGAGCAGGGGGACCTTGCGGGCGCTGCAGGATTTCAGTCCTTCACGGCGTGGTGTGTTACCAATTGTTTTCTTGGCGACTATGGTCCCAGCTGCCTTGAGATCATTGACAAGATCCTCGCGTGTAGTTCTGGGCTGATTCCTCACTGTTCTCATGATTATTGCAACTCCACGAGGTGAGATCTTGCATGGAGCCCCAGGCCGAGGGATATTGACAATTCTTTTGTGTTTCTTCCATTTGCGAATAATCGCACCAAATGTTGTCACCTTCTCACCAAGCTGCTTGGCGATGGTCTTGTAGCCCATTCCAGCCTTGTGTAGGTCTACAATCTTGTCCCTGACATCCTTGGAGAGCTCTTTGGTCTTGGCCATGGTGGAGAGTTTGGAATCTGATTGATTGATTGCTTATGTGGACAGGTGTCTTTTATACAGGTAACAAGCTGCGGTTAGGAGCACTCCCTTTAAGAGTGTTCTCCTAATCTCAGCTCGTTACCTGTATAAAAGACACCTGGGAGCCAGAAATCTTTCTGATTGAGAAGGGGTCAAATACTTATTTCCCTCATTAAAATGCAAATCAATTTATTCCATTTTTGACATGCGTTTTTCTGGAAACTTTTGTTGTTATTCTGTCTCTCACTGTTCAAATAAACCTACCATTAAAATTATAGACTGATCATTTCTTTGTCAGTGGGCAAACGTACAAAATCAGCAGGGATCAAATACTTTTTTCTCCCAATGGATATGGTTCGTATGTGCGTAATATATGATATAAATCCGTATCTTACCAAATTGAATCACAAAATCCTTTTGTTTTTTTATAAGGTCCAATTGACCAAACGTCCTGAGCTTTTTTGGGGGGCCGTGGAGAGGTGTGCAATCTTCTGTTATAGTGATAAGTTCATTCCCGGGGGACCCTTTTTGGATCACAAGGCCAAAAGCAAAAGGGCATCTTTAATCACTGAAAACATATATATGAGAAACAAACGGCTTTGAATTGACGCACCACTACAGATGCATCACATTCGGTTCCAATCCAAATGTTAGGGAAATGGACAATATCTTATTGATTTGGTTTATAGCCCCTTAAACAGGTGCAGCTGCAATTGTGAGGCAAACACTGCCCACAAAATTGTTATATTTAAGACTTTCCACTGAGCCCCACAAGCTATTCAAATCCTCTGGGGCTACTTAATGCATGAAACCAGACCAGCAGCAGGGTTAAGAATTGGCATGGGGGCAAATGCAATGCAGACATGTTTGTTTAATAATGTTAAGAGTACAGGAAGTTGCTCGCTGCCAGGAATATCTGCAGGGAAGTAAAAATAAGACGAAAAAAAAAACCCGACTTACAACCAAATAAATATTTCCCCCAAATGCAACTAATCTTTTGATAATTCACTTTCACAACATGCTCCCATCATCTGCGTTTGTTGATGGTTCATGTGTGAGACCTGGTAGTAGTGAAAACTGAACCTGGTGTGAATCCAGATCCATGTGGGACATCGCTCCCTTTATGTAACATATGAGGAACAGAAACAAGCTGAGGAGGTGGCGAACATGACCTGGTATCATGACATCACATGCTATGATTAAAAGGCCCCACGTTTATGACTGTGAACTACATGGGAACCTGAAACAATTCATTCTGTCATCACACAGGGTGGCTGAACAGGTTGATGCAATTTTCCCAAATTGAACATGCTTCCTCATCATTGTTGATAGTGTATGTTGGTCAATGGTGATTGTTCACTATGAACATCTGGGATTCTACTTTGCATGTGTACAGTAAATTCAGGACGTGTACTGAACAGTTGGGTACATTTAAAAAGTTTCCTTGTGCAGCAAAGTGGATATAACTACACAGTTCGGGGCATATTTCAAAAAAATCTATTGCATTACATATGCAAACAAACTTGGCACTTGGGGAACTGGCGAGATGTAGGGTACTAAGGGAGGGAGGAACAACAGTACATTTACTGCAGCAGCGTATTTATTATGTTGTGCCATCTGTATTGACCCACCAAACAGTTCCCTAGTGTCTATCTTGTCTGTTCATAATCTCTCCTTCTTGTTTTTTAGGTTAACTCATATGCCCCCCCCCACCCCCACCCTTTTCATACGATAGTAATAGTTTGATCAGAAGTACATTACACCGCTACCCAAAATACTTAATTGATCGATGACATTATGTCTTTCTACACTCTGCTCATGAGAGAAGCAAGCCCCAACAGAAATCCTGCACCTCGTCAAGGTCCAACACATTTGTCATAAGCCACTAACCCAAGGGACACGTCACCATACCCTCCTCACTCACACACATAAAGATCTGTCAAGTGTCTGTCAAGCGCCCACAGGGGGGAGACCCCATCACTGCAGGGTGTGTTTGTGTGTTTTGGTTGCTACACGGCTCTGTAAACAAGGTTCTTACGGTCAGGGCAATGTTTGTGGCTCCTCTCTCCTGCACTCGTCCTTCTAAAGCTTAACGACACTTTGTCAACTCGTGATAGGATCTTTGACAGCCATATTATTCCAAGACTCCCCACTGTTTTGAGGTTAAAATGTAGTTAATTCATCAGTGCTGTAATTTCATGTTAAGACTTGCAGGTATATCTTGTTATAAGGATCTATAAGACTTTATAACGTCTTCAAGCTGCGTTACAATACGGCTTATAATATGTCTCTATGAATCAATCTTTCAAAGCTTATCGGTAGGTTTGGTTCAGGGCAAAGTTGTAGGCATTCATCAAGAAAAATCCTCAGGTAAGCTAAAAAAAAATACATTAGATACACCTTCCTAGTACTGAGTTTCTCTCCTCAATTTGTCAGGGCATGGACTCTACAAGTTGTCAAAAGTGTTCCACAGGGATGCTGGCCCATGTGGACTCCAATCCATCCCACAGTTGTATCAAGTTGGCTTGATTTCCTTTGGGTGGTGGACGATTCTTGATACACACGGGAAACTGTTGAGTGTGAAAAACCCAACAGCGTTGCAGTTCTTGACACAAACCGGTGCGCCTGACACCTACTACCATATCCCATTCAAAAGCACTTAAATATTTTGTTTTGCCCATTCACCCTCTGAATGGCACACTTGTCTCCTCCCCTTCATCTACACTGATTGAAGTGGATTTAACAAGGGACATCAATAAGGGATCATAGCTTTCACCTGGATTCACCTGGTCAGTCTATGTCATGGAAAGATCATGTTTTGTACACTCATATATCACTATATGAGTGTAGCCACATGGAATTGATTACGGCAGTGGGATGACAAGACGTGCTCTGTACTGTATGCACGTGTTCCTTTGCTAAACAGCTTGAATGACAGAATAATTACTTCAGATTTAATGACCAAATGATAATAAACTGCCGGGTTTAGATCCTCTTCTCCCGCACCAACTCTCCACCTTGTTGAAAGCTTGGATCGGCCTGTTCTCTGTCAAAAGACACAGAGAGCGAGAGAGAAAACAGTGGATAGGAGGAAAAGTAAGTGAAAAGGTGTGTGGCCATGAGCTATGTTATGTATGACACAGCTTCCTGGGCCAGAGAACTCGGGCTGCGCAAAAAATCTGATTTCAATAACCCAGTTAGTATTATTCTCTGTGATTTATTTCTTTAGCATTCTATAATTCCCCAGGCTTGATTCACCTCCATAGCTGGAATTGACCTGCGTAGGTTTGCTTGGCATCGCAAGTGTCCAACTGGCTGACTGCCCAGCGATGGAAAATGGGTGCGGCCGTGACAGTGTGGGAAAACCAACGGACAGGTCTGCTGGAGACCTGGGTCCTGTTTAATCGATGGAAAACGTTTTGAAAGGTTTGGAGGGGGGGGGGGGGGGGGGTTCTCTGCAAGAACTTGGTCAATAAGAACACACATTTCCGTTTTGCTACGGTTTGCCGTATTGAACACAACCCTGTAGGGATTTTTTACATTTAAAAAAATATATATTTTTGTAACGGGGTAGATCATCTTTAATACTACAGATAAATTGTGGCTTCCATTAACGTAATTGTCTGCATCCCTTCACAATCCCCCATTAGGTCTAAAAAACATATATATATATATATATATATATATATATATATATATATATATATATATATATATATTTATTTTTATATATTGTCCTTTATATTGTCCTTTATTATTTTCCACTATCCCTGCCATCCCTCCCCTAATTGGAGTAAATTCATGGACAACAACTCTTAGGAGAGATTGTTAACTGTCAGAGCATAAGAAGTTCACCCAGAGCCATTAACAAGGGCATGCATACTCTGTACATTAATATACAGTAGTAATGAAGTAATGAAGCACAGCGATGAAGCCATTTTTATGGAGTCTTATTGGACTATGTAGATCTTAAGCATTGGTGTGAAGAGGTCTGGTTTGTTTTTATTGGTTGAATATGATTCAGCTGTCGAGAGTTTCACACCTACTGCCGCACAGGATATCTTCACAGAGTTACTAGTAAAAAAGGACCATTAAAAGCAGAAGCCACAGTTTTTTTTGTTTTATCCTCGTAAGAACAAAGAACACTTATAGCAGGATCTCTCTCAGGTCTGAACCCTTACTTGAGATCCCCTTTGATTTTCGTGAAAGTCCAAATGAAACGTGTACACAGACCTCAAGCTAGGATTTGGCCCGTACAGTGTTATTATACGATCTGGGATCCTTTAAGAGATGAAAAATAGACTCCATGAACTGTGCTATCAGAGTGAATCCACAGCTCAATACATTCCTTGCCCATGGCGTTGATTCATTTGAAACCGTGTTGCATAATGTGCATAATGTTCGCTGTTGTCACTGACGTGCATGACAATAAGACTACATTATAGGATTAATAAATCCCATATTTCACATCTAATCATTTAAATATGCTACTCTATAGTTTGCAAGAATAATCTAGGGAGGGCAGCACAGCATTTAAATCAGAATAGCAGCATAGAATTACATTACTACCTGAACAATCCTGCAATGCTGTTGGAGCATTCAGAATGTTGGTCTTACAGCTGTAGGAGCATTTAGAATGTTGGTCTTACCGCTGTAGGAGCATTCAGAATGTTGGTCTTAACGCTGTAGGAGCATTCAGAATGTTGGTCTTACCGCTGTAGGAGCATTCAGAATGTTGGTCTTACCGCTGTAGGAGCATTCAGAATGTTGGTCTTACCGCTGTTGGAGCATTCAGAATGTTGGTCTTACCGCTGTTGGAGCATTCAGAATGTTGGTCTTACCGCTGTAGGAGCATTCAGAATGTTGGTCTTACCGCTGTTGGAGCATTCAGAATGTTGGTCTTAACGCTGTAGGAGCATTCAGAATGTTGGTCTTACCGCTGTAGGAGCATTCAGAATGTTGGTCTTACCGCTGTTGGAGCATTCAGAATGTTGGTCTTACCGCTGTTGGAGCATTCAGAATGTTGGTCTTACCGCTGTAGGAGCATTCAGAATGTTGGTCTTACCGCTGTTGGAGCATTCAGAATGTTGGTCTTACCGCTGTTGGAGCATTCAGAATGTTGGTCTTACCGCTGTTGGAGCATTCAGAATGTTGGTCTTACCGCTGTAGGAGCATTCAGAATGTTGGTCTTACCGCTGTAGGAGCATTCAGAATGTTGGTCTTACCGCTGTAGGAGCATTCAGAATGTTGGTCTTACCGCTGTAGGAGCATTCAGAATGTTGGTCTTACCGCTGTAGGAGCATTCAGAATGTTGGTCTTACCGCTGTAGGAGCATTCAGAATGTTGGTCTTACCGCTGTAGGAGCATTCAGAATGTTGGTCTTACCGCTGTTGGAGCATTCAGAATGTTGGTCTTACCGCTGTAGGAGCATTCAGAATGTTGGTCTTACCGCTGTTGGAGCATTCAGAATGTTGGTCTTACCGCTGTTGGAGCATTCAGAATGTTGGTCTTACCGCTGTTGGAGCATTCAGAATGTTGGTCTTACCGCTGTTGGAGCATTCAGAATGTTGGTCTTACCGCTGTAGGAACATTCAGAATGTTGGTCTTACCACTGTAGGAGCATTCAGAATGTTGGTCTTACCGCTGTTGGAGCATTCA